>NC_090178.1:11652860-11952860 GCF_024679245.1 Pseudorasbora parva | reverse complement strand
CGCATCAGATGTCGACGCGGTCCTCTCCAGCAGCTGGAATTTGTTTACAGATGCCATAGCAACTCTCAACGGCCACCAGGACTTATCTTACTGTCTATGGGACTTATACGGTTTTATAAAAGATATTTATTTGTTGTAAAGTGTACAATCATCTCAGAAAAAAATTAATTCTAATGTCAGGCGCAGTTGAAGTTAGGTTTAGGACAGTGTCATTATGCCAACATTATCTTCATAACTTCTTACGAAATAAAAAGTTTATCCTTCAGAAAAATGTATTTTCCTCTCTTGTCAACAGCTTGGTGCATGTGAGTGCTGCGCTCTTCAGTGGTGAAGGCGCGCGCTGTGTACGTCATATAAGGACGCACACTCTAAAGTTTTTGTCAAGGCTTCCCGCCAGAATTCAAAGAGCAGTGCTCTAAGAACTATAACTAAAACTGTAAATGTAAACTATAAATGTATTGTTTACTCAACAATAAATGAGTAAAATGCAGCTTTACGTGCTGTTTGGATTCATTAATTTATTGTAGACATGGTGTGAACTATGTACTGTTTTTCTTCTATTTACTGTCTTCCATTTTCTGGAGAAAATCTAGAAACGGGCTCAGCAGCTGGTCTAAAACAGGATGGAGAGCAGATTAAATCAAATGCTATGTATTAAACACTAATTGAAGAAAAAAATATATGGGAGCGGTTCAGGAGCGGATTTATTTCTATGGGAGTGGGACGGGACAGGAGTGAAAATCCACTCCCGTGTCATCCTCTAGTTCACGGGTTATTTTGCGCCTTGGTTTTTCCACCCGCTTCTTGCGACCCTGTTGACTATTTTGAATGAAACGCTTGATTGTTCGATGATCACGCTTCAGAAGCTTGGCTATTTTAAGACTGCTGCATCCCTCTGCAATATATCTCACTATTTTTGACTTTTCTGAGCTTGTCAAGTCCTTCTTTTGACCCATTTTGCCAAAGGAAAGGAAGTTGCCTAATAATTATGCACACCTGATATAGGGTGTTGATGTCATTAGACCACACTCCTTCTCATTACAGAGATGCACATCACCTAATATGCTTAATTGGTAGTAGGCTTTCCAGCCTATACAGCTTGGAGTAAGACAACAGGTGTGTTCGACATCGGCTGCGGCTGGATGCATGCGATCGGCGAGAGTAGCCGAGTGCAGTCGGGGAGGAGCTGCAAACGGAGACGTGAAGTTGGACACTTTCTGCTTCCCGTGGTGACGCTTGCACTGCGTTTGCAAACTTTATCACAGCTGAAGTTAAATAAATGCAATATTTCTCAAATACACAGATGTTTCAAATAACATTTTTATCCAATTCTTTATGTACTGTTTAATAAAGCGTCTATTTGGACAAGATTAATGTTCAACATATAAACATACACTATCAATGAAGTGTTATCAACGGTTTTTATCAGTTTTAGTTTGATAAACATGATGATATAACATCGCGGCTACATGAAAAGAGGTTTTACTGTTATAAATAAATGATTTGTGAGCATTAGCATAACGTAAGGTTTTAGAATAAACATGAAACGCACGTGTTCGCTGTCATGCGGTGAATCGGCCAATCGTGGATCAGCTGTGTCGTCATCAGAGCTCCTGCATCCACTTGCAGTCCCCCTTGAGAATCTGCAGCGGCTGCACCAGCCGGCTGCTCTCGAATCGCTCTCGCGGTACTTTGTTGACATTCGTCACAGTCACGTGCTGTCCGCGCTGTCTCTAGTCGGACAACATTTCTAACCGGCATGCACTGCTTCAAGTCAGCCGCCGATCGGTCTGTGCATCGCTAGGTGAAGTCGAACAAGCCTAACATGCATAACGAGGATGATGTGGTCAAAATACTCATTTGCCTAATAAATCTGCACTCCCTGTAGTGAAAATGCTGTCTGTCCTGCTTAATCCTATTTAAACAGATTGACAGCGTGGAGTTGATTGGAACTATTGACAGCTCTATGCCTCTGGTCAGCATGATACGGCCGTTATCTGGTTATAGATCAGTGGTCGTAACTCTGTTTTTCAGCGGCACTGGCCAAAACGTGATTGGTCGGAGCAAGAACGTGTTACGATGGGTCAGCACGATCTGGCCGTTATCTGATTGGCTTAAGTAGACGGTGGGTGGACTCTACCTTTTTGTGGATTTGAGCCAAGACGCTGAAAAAAAATTCAAAATCCACACGATTTACAAATGTGCAAGAAGAGATCTACAAATGCAGAGGCATCGATTCACAAATGAATGCAAGGCAGAGTTGTGTGCTTGTGACAAATATACGTGTGGATTTTTTTGTTATTCACAAATGTCATTGTATTTATTTGTGAATCTAATTCATTTTTGTGAAACTCCTGCATATTTGTGGATCTCATTCTATTGATTTGTGAAATTATATCATTTGTGAATCGCTTTACGTTTATTTGTGGATAACCACATATTTGTTTGGTAGCCTGACGTGGTCATACTCAATTCTAGTCAGAATATGAGTCTGAAACTGCTCCATTGGGCTGTAATTATGGGGTGTGTTTCAACCGAACCAGGAAAGACATCAATTGGATAGAACTACAACCAATCAAAAGCAACGAAGTGACGCATCGTCAAATGTCAACAGAGTTCAACTGTGTTGCCAAGTCCGCATTTTTTCCGCGGGTTGTTTTCTATGTCCGCGGGTTGAAGCGACTATTATGTGATATATAGAACCATGAGTGTGAATTTTAGCAGGCAACCTTGCCAAAATAATACACATTTTACCCCCAAACGCCATTTTTACCTCGGAGAACCCCCCGAGAAGCTATTGTTTAGGGCTAGTAGTTGGCTGGTTTTGTTGTAAAAACTTGGCAACCCTGTCTGCACGATCGCTGAAATCAGGCTGGAATACACGATCTTTGCCGGTGTTGTAAAAAAAATAAAAAATTTAATGATACACAGAGAAATTACCCAACATGATCATCGTTGTTGTGGCGATCATCATCAACATTGTGATGGTGAATGCATATACAAACAAAGCTCTCCGTTTAGGATAATATAATACAAATATAATCCAGGCCCCTTTGATGACGTGCATGATTACGTTACCGTTGATCATCTGTCCGTCATCATCTAAAGCCCGCCCTGATGATTTCATTGGTCCGAACAGTTTGTGATCGGGGATAATAACTCCTCTCTGGAGCGAGGCCAGACCGAACTGCTCGACCTAAAAAAATTGTGGGTGGGGCTAAGTTCGTCTGGCATCCAGGCTATTTGTTTGGAATAATGCAACAAAAATACCCCATATTGATATGCAGTAGATTAACTGTAATACCTATTGTGACCAGCAGAGCAAACCATCTAGGTATAGAACCATGGGATAGGGGGACATGAGGAAGAGCAGAGGCAGGATGTTTTGCTGATGATGTTGGTTCGTACATTAAAGATTGAGCACAAGCTCAGTGAATTAAAACCTCAATCTTTAAACTCTCATCGTTAAGACACGAATAACACATTCCCTACTTTAGTTCACTAATACAACTTGAAGGAGTGAATGAAAACGAGCGTGTGAAGTTGGACAACTGTTGTGTCTACATCGGCTGTACACAAGTAACGTCTTAACATTTTAAACACACTTTCACGAGTTCACATGTACATCAAATTGAATAGAGTGAAGATTATGCGTATTTGGCATGCTGTCCGGGGGAGGGCTCCGGGAATTTGGCCCGAACCCAGAGTACGCCCCCTGTGATAGAGATACTCTAGAACTAGACTGAAGTGTATTATAGATTGTGTTGACTTCTAATAAGAGTTTGTTAGAATCAAGTGAGGAGATGGGGTGGTGGAGGGATGCTAAAATGAAAATGGTCTACATAAGAAGGTAAATCTAGTCTACATAAGAAGGTAAATCTATATACACACCTCTTATTGTTGATTAGCTTGATGTGCCCCACTTGTGTTTAATTAGGTTTAATTATCTGAGCGTGCTCCTCCCGAAATTTTGTTAATAAAAACATCACTAAATGTATGGAATATGATAAACAGAGCTGCTTTACCTCATACTCATGGCCGGGTGTTGCTCAACAATCGCTCCAGCGGCCGTGCTCAGCTCTACAACACTCGGTCCTGCTCTGCTTCATACTACATTAACGTTAATAATCACATCCATGAACATGAGTCCAACCCCGATTCTTTCCCACAGGCTGTGAGGTGAAGACCACATGTCTCAAGATTCTGCGTTCAAACTTGGCATCATCAAACAATGCCTTTGCTTTAAATAGGCACCTCTAGCAGATGGAAAAAATATATAGTGCAGCTTTAATCAAACAACAAAAGTGGTTATACAACGATGACTATGCAGTGTTTTTATTCTTATTTTCATAACTTGTCTCAGTGAGTTTGAGTTTTATTTATTTGGGGTTGAAGTTTTTGGGGATCCTCATGATTTTGTCATGCTTTTCACCCGTTTTTTATTTGTTTTACAGAAAAAAGAAAGTCAAACCAGTTTGGAAAGACATTAGGGTGAGTAAATTATGACATTATTTAATTTTTTGAATGAACTATCCCCAAGTTATACAGAATATCACCATTTTTAGTACCAGTTTTAATTAGTAATTTTAATTATGATTTTGCATAATAATAATTTTCTGTTTCTTCATTATCAGATTTCCCTTCCAAAATGTGTATCTGCATGTTCTGCATAGGATAGTCTCAGAATCAGACAGCGCACCCGAAACATCCACAACTCATGAAGTTTTCATCAGTCTGCCAGGAAACAAGTCAAAGGTACCAGATAGCAACTACAAGCACTTCTGAGGACGAACTTGGCATGATTTTTGACATAAGTTCTTATAACAAAGTCTATACATATAAATTCTCAAAATGAGTTGTTTTGTATAAAGCTGGTTGTAGACACAGTACTGTGCAATCCCTTGTGAAAAAGAAGTGCGCTTAATTTTATTCAATGTGTACTTGTACTGTACTTCCGATTATAAAAGTATATTTTTTTAAGGCTGGCAATCGATTAAAAAAATAACTAATTAATAGCCAATATTTCTGTGATTAATTGCACCTAACATTAAAGTTTTTATTTAATTTATTTAAAGTAATATATTTTATGTTTAATATATTCCAAATGAATGCAGAAACAACATAGTTATTTTAAATAACTGTTTTTTATAAAAGAAGGCCAGTATCACTGATACTCATGTCTCTAGGAAATAGATTATATAGCCATTCAACAATGTTATAATTTAAAGCTTTCGATTTTAACATTTTATTAGGATTTTAAAAATATAACTAATTTAAGTGAACTTAAAACAATCTTGAAACAATCTTTACATAAACTCATTATAGTAGATGTCACATTTATCTGTGCCTTTCAGATATAGGGGCTCACTTTGTTTCTTTTGGTCCAGTCAGACCTATTCTGATTTTTACTTGTTCTGTCAAAATGCACATTAAGTTATTGTTTTTGACCCATGTAATTTTGTAAACGGTGCTTTTTAAAAAAATTCGGTAGATCTATTACACTGTAAAAAAAAAAATTGTTGGTTTAACTTAAAAAAGTAAGTAACCTGGTTGCCTTAATTTTGAGTTAATTGAAATGAAAAATTTGAGTTGATACAATGAAGGAAATTTGCTTAATAAATAGAAACTCAAAATATTTTTGTATCTGAACCACATAAATTTAGTACAATTTGATAAATCAGGAAAATAGCACTATTTGGCATGTTTCACTGCATCATCAGAAATAAAACACACACAATTACCCAATATGCTTACAAAATCTTTTAATAATATTTTAATTAAGGTTGTCGAATCTCAAAAAATGTTCATTGTATTAACTCAAAATTTTAATTTCAATGATCTCAATTTTAAGGCAACCAGGTAACTTTTTTACTAAATAATTTTTTACAGTGTAGTTATGAAATATACAGGAATTCAAAAAAGTTATCAAACACTTCACTGTCTTCACTGCTTAAATTAAATATAGATTAATCCATATTAAAGCTACAAAAGTTATTCAGTCAAGTATGGAAGCTTGTTTCTGCCAAAGAATAAAACATTTTAAAAGATAAATGTGACATTTTATCTCAATGGTGTTTACATCTTGCAATTCTGAATTTTTTGTGTGATATAAAGTCAGAATTGCAAGTTATAATGTCCAAAAAAAATTTGATAAAAAGTCGCAGTTGCCTGTATAATTGTTTTATTCTGTGCACTGTAAAAAATTTGTGGTGGATTTTGTTGGTTTAACTTAAAAAAGTAAGTAACCTGGTTGCCTTAAAATTTTGAGTTTATTGAAATTAAAAATTTGAGTTGATACAATGAAAGAAATTAGTTTAATAAATAGAAACTCAAAATATTATTGTATCTGAACCACATAAAAAATGTGATAAATCATGAAAATAGCACAATTTGGCATGTTTCACTGCGTCATCAGAAATAAAACACAATTACCCAATATGCTGACAAAATCTTTTAATAATATATTTTTTAAAAAAGGTTGTCGAATCTCAAAAACATTTCATTGTATTAACTCAAAATTTTAATTTCAATGAACTCAAAATTTCATTGTCTCAAAAGACAACCAGGTAACTTTTTTTCTAAATAATTTTTTACAGTGTGCCGGAAACAAGCTTCCATAGTCAATAGTTCCATAGTAAAGTTGTTCTTTGATTTAACATTAAAGGGATAGTTTACGCAAAAATGAAAATTCTGTCATCATTTACTCACCCTTAAGTTGTTCCAAACCTGTATGAGTTTCTTTGTTCTGCTGAACAATGTTTGTTATAAAGCAGATAGAACAACCATTGACTAACACAGTAGGAAAAATACTGTGGTAGTCAATGGTTGCTCTATCTGCTTTACAGGTAACTCATTTAGGTTTGGAACAACTTGAGGGTGAGTAATTGATGACCAAATTTTCATTTTTGTGTGAACTATCCCTTTAATGACTGACATCGCAGAATCAGGTTTATTAGGCTGCTGTCACTTTAAAACGATTTACCTTAATTTAAAGCTGCTGTCTGTAACTTTTTTTGTGTTCAAGATTTACAAACTTTATATGAGAATGTACAACATGAATCCATTTTCCAAACTGTGTTTTGGTCTTACCCTGAATCATTATGGTACACTTATAATAAGTGTTTATATTGGGACTATTTCAGACCAGACTGGTAGGAACCGATGCGGAGGAGACTCGACATAGACATAAATAGAGAGAAGTGGCTCCGACTACAAGGTTCTTCCGCAAGACGCATGCAGTTCTGTTTATTAACCGCTAGAGCACAAAAAGTTGTGGACTGCAGCTTTAAGAACTAATTTAACTGATTTAAGACTATGCTTATGAGGATACTCAACAAAACATGCATTTAGGCATACTTCTGTGTGTTTTTGACTGTGCAAGCGAAATTATATTTTCGTAACAAGTATTGTTTTTAAAAGTATTCTAAAGTGTTCTACTTTCTCACAGGGGATAATCTTAATTAGTTATTTCCATGGCAGTTTGGTGTTATGGAAGTTGGACCAGGCTCTATACCACACTACTATGTATAGATTTTTTTTTTTTTTTTTTTTGACAACATCCTAGATATTTTATTATATATTTGCTAGTTGGGTAATATACCCCTCCTCTCCTCACACAACAGTCTTTACTGGCTGCAGCTAATTTGAGTATGATACACACACTCAGAGAAAGTGAGAAATACAAAGAGAGAGAGGTTGTGAGAGCACGCAGAGACAGAAAAATTTCTCCACTGATCCAAACATACTCAGTCGGCTGGATCTCATTTGCATTCATTATTCAAAAAGATGTTCATTTTAGTGGAATATGTAAATATAAGCTCTAGTAGAGCCAGAAACATGCCCAAGCTCTGTTTACTCTATAAGTAGAGCACTTCTCTGGCTGCTTTAATTAAACCTCAGCTACTGTAGGTTACACTAGCGCTGCTTTTCAACTGGTATGTTGTGAAATGGGCCACAAGGTCTGATTGGGTCAAAGACAGTGGGAAAAAACAATGCTACATTTAAACTTACCATATAATCATGCAGAGTTACCATAGAACAATAAATAGGCGTAAAATGTTTAAAAAGGATTGACAAATATCTTCACGGTATTCTTTTACTAATGTACCTGTTCTTGATAGATGCAAAGGTAGATGCTGACATGTAACTGTCAAAACAGGCAATAATCTTGAACAAAACTATGTAGGGTTCAAGAAAAATTGAGAGTTTTCTTATTCTGCCCATGCTGTTTGATTCTCAGTGAAATTTTGTTTACTTTTGTACAATGAAAAATTGGGCTCATAAAAATGTAAAAATGTTCGATACAAACCCTGCAATCTTTCTCTCAGTGAAGGACGTCTATTTATAAATATATATGCGTGTATGTATACATATATATGTGTGTGTGTGTGTATGTGTGTATATATATATATATATATATATATATATATATATATATATATAATTTTTTTTTTTTTATTGATACACTGTGTCGGTATCCGCGTGACAGCAGATCAAAGGAAGGTAGGACATGGATCCACAGAGGATCAAAAAAAGTTAATTTTTTTTCAATGTTTTCACTTGAGATGTTGCCATGGGAACTGGTCAAAGACCGTGAAATCACCCATCCAGAACGAGCTTTGCCTAAGGAGGGGTTCTGGGTAGAGAATCTGTCATCTGCAAACCGCAACAGTGAGCTGGAATATCACAGAAAATTATCAACGTTCAATTTATGTTTACTATTGCTGAGCACAAATGAGTGCTTAAAAAGATTTTATTTTTTTAGTGCAAAAAGTCTGATAGTAGTACAAAAAGCATTTTCTTTTAATACATTATTGTTGCAATGCAGTTGCAAAGGTGTTTGGACAAACAATTAAGAAGTGATTTGATAAGTAATAATACACCTTTTCTTAGCTGCATGATTTGAGGTATCAATTAAGTCCATATAGTGCACAAACAATATGGAAGACAAACTCTTTTCAAAATTTCTAATCAAAAGTATTACAATTACATGATTGCATGATCAAATCACCCAATTACAAAATCAAGAACAACAGCAAGAGTTTGATTACAGGACAGTTAGAGAGTATTTGTTCTCATGTGTCACCGAGGTGACAGTCGCTCTGCACGTCAGAGAGAAAAAAAAGTCAGCAATCAGTAATGTTTCACTTGAGTGGGGTGTGCAGGTGTGACACCCACACGGGTGTGAAAGAAGTCAGAGTACGTGATCCGGCCCACTCGCATGCTCATCAAGGCCAGCTCTGTGCTCCAAATGGAGCCGACAGCAGTGCCAATCACCTTCATCCAACTGACACCCCCCTCGAGTCCAAAAAGTCCACCCGCTGAGCAAGTTTACAGGCAAGTGTGTAAATGTCATGAGGAAATGTCAGCAGACATGAGGGAAGCAAAAAAAAAAAACGAAAATGTGTTTGGAATTCTCCACACAAAAAAAGCAGCATCTGGTTAGCCTGCCAGGTACAGAATAATTACACTGCAGGTTTCCACGGTATAGTGGTAGTTTATACAAAATGGTAATCTCTCCCGAGGACCGGCTCGCTACCACAACTCAATTAGTGTAATTCCACAAGACTCACAGTATGCTAATGAATCCCTCAGTTTTACTCTTTCACTGCACCCTAGACCCTCGCTCACCTTAAACCATATTCCTCCTTAATAACACCAAAGGATTAGTTTTATAAGTCTGTATGCTTTCAGAGTTTCCAGGAGGTCTTTTAAAAGGTTATTTGCAGCTGAGAACATAAGTACGATATTAAATATTCTTATTAATATTATTTTAGCACGATAAAGAACATTTTTTATATTTTAGTTTATTGAAACAAATAAACCAACAAAGTAAATAAAAAGCCTAGTACAGCTACTGAAAAATCCATTGAAACAAAAATACATTAAAGGATTATGTGGATAATGTCGGTATACTTTAGTTTTCAGAAAGTCTTTTTGGACTTCAGATACACCGTACTCGGTGAGAACATGTTTCAAATCGATTAATCATGCTTGACATTCACTTTTTTGCTCACTGGTTTTCCAAAGTTACTAAAAGGCCACAATTTAAACATTGATATCATGGGGGGAATCTGCCATATAGATATTTTTAATATTATGAACAGTACAAAAAATGTGGGTGGATGAGAGAATTCATTAACGTGTTGATTTTAATAAAGTTTAGAATATTTTGATTTATAGGTTGTAGGTTTAGTTTTAGGTTGTACTATGTTTACCTTTTTTAATTAATTTGAAATAGATTTGTTTTATGTATATATAAAAAAAATAAAATATATATATATATATATATATATATATATATATATATATATATATATATATTTCGTTTTCACAGATATTAATGTATGCAATTTCAGCAATAAAACATCAAAATATTTACAAAAGGAAACAAATTAGTTGTTCATTTTAACTCTTTCCCCATCAAACACAACATTTTCTGTTATTTGTGAGAAGGCAGAATTTTCCAGTTTTTGTGTGTTTTTACTGTTAGACGCATCTGAATGAGTAGAATATCCTGATCAAATGCAGTAAAACAAGCGATCGTATGTAAGCAGATGCATATGCAAAATAATGTGCTCATCAACATTAAACAGCACATAAATCAAGACGATCTAATGTTAATAAATGAAATGTGACCCAGGACGAGCTACAACAAGCATTAGGGGTGTTGATGGACACAATCTACTCCATCTGTGTTTGATTATCGCTCTAAGTATTCACACAAACGTAATTTTCTCCGCTTTTTTTTCTTACCCATATGTAAGTGTTGATAAAATAGGAATGCGTGAAGCTACAATAAAACATAGATACAAAAAAAAGATACAATAAAAATTTTGTTTGTTGTTGTTTTTTAAATAAGAGGGTCAGCTTTCTTTTATATATTGCATGCTCAGATACATAAAACTAAATATTCTATGGGCTATACATTTTTGTGTGAAAATGGTCGAAAACCGTGGCAGTGGCTGGCAACTTTTTCTTTTAAAACGCTGGCTGTTATTTATTTTCTCTTGTATATTTAGCATTGCTCTTTAATAAAGAAAAAGTACTTCTTATCTGATTACTTTATTAGGCTGTGATGGGATAATCAGTAGAATACTCAATTACTAAACTAATCGATAACTGCAGCACTAATTTGACTATTTAAGCTCAATAAGCAGCGGAAAAAACTATAGTACTGAGAGGCGACTTTATGTGAGCGCACTTTTGATGCATTAATTATTGACTATCGCGAAAAGCCTAATTGTGGGGACCAAATGTCCCCACAATGTAATATAAACCAGTCAGTGGTCCCCACAATGTAAATGGATTCATAAACATATGTTATGTTTATTTAAAAATGTAAAAATGCAGCATGTTTCCTATGATGGGTAGGTTTAGGGGCAGTGTAGGTGGATAGAATGTACCATTTGTATGGTGTAAAAATCCATTACACCTATGGAAAGTCCCCACAATTCACAAAAACACATGTGTGTGTGTTTATGAACAACCCCTTCTGTCAATACTTTGTATTGACTCATACTCAAACATATTAGTAAGTTTACTTATTTTATTTACTAATTCTTTAAATTGATGTTTAATTGACATGTCCAATGATTGTGATTTTTTTTTTTTTTTTTTCTTCTTGTGCACCGCTGCGCATGAATTGAGACTAACGTTAGTACACCAGGTTCTCCCACACCCGTGACCCACCTGCTCTCACTTTCTCACTTTTATTACTTTTTATTATTTTCATTATACTGTGCCCACTTGCCATCAACCTGTAGTGATCCCACTTTCCAGAAAGTCACAACTGTCTTTTTAATATATTTACTGTTAACAAAGTAGGACAAAAATGTCAAAGAGAAAACCAGATCTTGTTTAATTAAATAATAGAATGAATACAGATGAGATAAGAGATGAGTCTCAACCCTGTGCGCACCCCCCCCCCCCCCCCCCAAAAAAAAAGAAAGAGAAAAACATTTTGAGAAAATTGCCTTTAAAAATGTGTATTGTAATTGAAATCTAGAGATGCAAATAGATAACGTGCTATAAAAGATACACTTTAAAGTATAATTTTGGATGTTTCCTTTCCACTAATCTGAAGAGAAAAAAAACACTTTATGAAAAGCCAAAAAGCACAAAATCTCAAAATTGACAGATGCATGAAAAATATGTTTTTGCCTTTAGTATCTCACCTTAAACGGGTGATGAATTGAGAAATCAACTTTCGCTTGAGCCTTTGATATATAAAAGGTCATGGTACTATAAAAATATCCTGTACATTTCCCAGCTGAAAACTTTATTGTTAGTAAAATAACAGCTTTTATAGACACAAGGCCCAAAAAACGAGGCTTTCAAATCAATGAGCACGTTTACATGTACACCAGTAAGCTGATAACTCACAAAAATCGGCTTTTTGAAATAACCAGTTTTCCCCATTAACATGCAAACCAGTAAACTGACAACGCAAGTAAACTGTTTACATTACTTTATTAATAAAACAGATTATTTCCATGTGACGTCAAAAATAAAAATGTCCATATATCTGACTCAGAGTATTAAAATGTTACGTCAGTTGTGATGTTAAAATAAAGCGTGCAACGTGTCAGCGGGAAACTTATGGCTCATATTATTCTCTCATGCAGATACAGATGCAACGTTTTGACTGAAACTCTTCTACGTCTGCTGCATGAGATGAGAAGACATCTTTACAATTTTCTGGGTCTGAAGAGTCTGCGTTTGTAATATATTTCCTTATTTCATGCAAAACACTCACTGGATGCATTTAAATCTGCTGTAAGTATGGGTTTTTTTTATCACCTATCATACATGCGCACTACTAAGCCGACAGAAAGCAGGTTAATGTGTTTACATGCCACGCAAAATCGGGGTAAGAAGCAAAAAACTACCTGTTCCGACCGGTTTATGCTAAGCTGTTTATGACCTTACTCCGATTAAAGAAAAAGGTTACCCCGTTTACATGAACATGTTCATTGTCGGCTTATTAGGCATAATCGGCTTAAGAACGTGCATGTTAACGTACTCAGTGACGTAGTATTAGAAGGGGGAAACGCCACCTCTGTGTGTACGCTGCTTCTGTAGCCCTGTCCACCGTCTCGTGGAGCTAAACTGATTGCATTACCGAGCAATAAACACACCGAAGATAGCAAGATAATCGTTTGTAAACAAGACACAGGTCGACACTGGATTTGCAGACAAATTGAGATTTAAAACACAATGCTGTTCCTTCTGTATTGGATCCGACAGGAATGGTGCAGCACACTTATGTGAGTAAAACGTTTTTATATGTGTATTATGTATTATACATTTTATATGTGATATTGCATTGTAATTTTATCGAGTAGGTGTACATGTCTAACAGAAAATATTTTTATGGGCCAGGGTGCTCACAAAGCCCAATGTCCCAGGGCTGTGTTTTCCAGACCAAAACGTAAGCATGTTGGCGGGCCAGTGAATCTTAAATGGTTAAATAACATTCATTTCTTGATTTGCGTTGTTAATGTTTACTCTCTTAACTTTAAATTTGAAGATCGCGTGTGTGCGATGTGCCAAGTAATAAAAAAATTTTTTAATTGTGGGTGGATGAAAGGTAAATCATTGTGTTTGTTTGACAAATACGTTTTATTCCGGTTGCCGCTTTCAAAACAATCCCACCCGTGAAATGACAAGGGAGTTGAAGCTCATTAAATATACAAATCTTCTCCAATCCTAGCCGTGGGTGTTTTCCTCTAAGTCTTCAGTGCTGCACGCCCATCAAAACTGAGCATGCTGAAGAGACCCTCAAAACCAGTGTAGAAAATAGCCTATTACTTATTCATTATGATGTTCTGAATGTAAAAAAAACACACAAACGTCATTAGTTGACCTCAGACAACAGTATAAAAAAGCCAGTTCATGACACCTTTAACTGTTTCCCTGCCAGCGTTTAAAAAAAGTTGCCAGCCACCACCAGGTTTTTTTTGATAATTTTCACAAAAATGAATAGAATAGAATATTTTGTTGTATCTGAAAGAAAGAGCAGAACCCCTGCTTTTAAATTAAATTAAATTAAACATTTTATTATAAGTTCATGCATTAATTTTTATCAACACTTGAATATGGGTAAGTTTAATTTTAAAAAGCAGCATTTTGAGCAAAATTGAGCAACACATTTTTGTCAAGGACTACATCCAGATCAGATTCAGAGCGATGTGTACAGTCCTGTAGCTTGTCCTGGGTCCACATTTTATTCAGTAACATTAGGCAGTTTTGATTTGTTAAATTTTGATGATCATGTTATATTAAATATGCATCTGCGTATATATGAGATTGCTTGTTTTTTTGCGTCTTCTTCGCCTGTGTTTTGATCATGAGGTTCTGTATTCATTCAGAAGATGCACAATAGCATCTAACAGTGAAAACACAGAGCATGAAATTATTTTCACACAAATAATGGGAAATTACCTGTTTTGTGGGGAAAAAGTTAAAAGACAACAATTAACAAATGTATTATACACACACACACACATATATATATATATATATATATATATATATATATATATATATATAAATAAAATTCAACCAGCCAAAGTGATTGCATTACATGCCACTGCTGAAATCCACAGAAATATTTATTTTTACATTCTAATTTAATTCTGATTATATTTTAAAGAAAATGAACAAATACAAATAAATAATACAGAATATTTGTTTGATTTTTGGGGGATGGATAGACATAAGAAATAAGGGTTTATATGTAGAATTTAGAAACCCTTATTTCCCTTCTTATATAAAGTTTAGCCTTTTAGGTGTAGAGATTGGTTAATGATAAAAGATCCTTAGTACAACTGTGCAGAAAATCCATTGACAAAAATAGACATTATTAAATAGTCATTATTAAAAATATATATAATTTAACAAATATATTCGACCACAGAACACCACAAATAACTGAACAGAAAGAAATACTCTATACAGCCAGCTAATGCTGGGTAAACACCAAAAGATAATCGGGCTGATTTTGCGCCGATTTCCCTTCCAACAAATGTGACAATCCTAGCTCGGTCCCGATTATCTTTATGGTTCTAGAGATTATTTTATCAGATTTTCCTGTGGTGTGAAGTAGTGTTGTAGTACTCGAGATCGGTCTTGGTCTCGAGACCACTTTTTAAAGGCCTTGGTCTCGTCTCGGTATGGACCGCATTTTTACTCGGTCTCGTGGGAAGATGACTCGGGATTTTGTCTCAAAACCGGTCAAGACCACTGCTGAAGGCATATAAAGAGCAGAGAACTCCACCCTGCGCTCACTCTCTCTGTCTTCAAAATAAGCACATAAGCTCTCTCTGATACTTCACATATTAAGCTAAATCAAAAGTTCAGAAAACCGAATCCATGTTGAACGTTGCGCGTTCGGACAACTGTTTTGAAGTACCGCTCTGTGTGAATTGCGCTCAAAAAACGTTTGACCAGCTAAACAGCTGACATAAATCATACAATTAAATAAACAGGAAACAATTTCTATCCAGTTATGAAGTGTTTTCTTTGTGACAAACCTTCCGCGATGTTCTGACAGCCGTGATTCACACACAACGGGTCTGCTAATGTCCGATTCACGACCAAATGACTCGTTTGAACCGAATCATTTTATCAACGGTAATAAGAACTGATCTGTTCAACAATGAAATGAACGAATCAGTTTAATCATTTACTCAGAACACCTCAGAAATGAGAACACAAGTTTGCTTACCCAATTTAGCAAGAGTGGAGAGTAAGATTTATTAGTTTTAACTATCCACAGTATTTCAGCTTATGTATGTTGAATGTGTAGTAAAATAAATAGTCTAAAATCATTTAGTTTAGACTGGAGTGAGGTGAAAACAGAACAAAGTTAGCTAGCTGATCATTTTATTAAATTGTATATGGCAGAAAATGTAGCTATTTGTTAACTGTTAATGCTATTTCTAATATTGATATGATTATATACCAAAACAATTCAACCTGTTGGAACAAAAGAAACATCAAGATAAGAGATCATACACAATATGAGATATAAACATAAGATAATAAAAAAAGGTAGGTCTGTCAGCCAAAAAAAGGTAGGTCTGTCAGCCAACACCAAAGACCATTTTTGACCCAGGAAAAACCCTGCACATGTGAGATATTTGTTACATCAAACTGTAGTTCAAAATATCAAAAAATAAACACACCAAATCAAAAAATGGAAGTACAGGGTTTCTTTTCCTTGTTGTTGCACAATTAAGCTGCACAATAACATTTTCAAAATGAAAAATATGTACATATATAAAATAATTTGCTTAAGCAGCATACTAATGCATATCTGTATGATACATATTCCACCTCCTGTTATTCACATTCATTTAAGACATAATGGACTGTGTCTGAGATTAATACCTCATCCAGATTAGCATTCTTAGGGAACTTTGAGTTTTAAAATGGGATTGAGCACTTTTCACAAAACAAACCACAAAACTCTGTTAGTGTCAGTTTGGTGTTTGTGTCCACCATAGACTGTAAACAAACGTCGTCTTCAGTGCCTCCCATTGACGAAAAGTTAAGTGTTATTTGCTTAAGAAAAAGATTAATTCCCACAAAGCTGCAAGGCCTTTTGATTATTTGATCAAAACTTCTCTCATTGTACACTTACACACCCACACATACGAGAGAAGTGCCAATCATATGCATATTCCACATTTTATCATAAGTGTGGGGACATGCACTGGTCTCGGTCTTGACTCGGTCTCGGTCTGTCTTGGTCTTGACTCGGTCTCGGCCCTTCAAAGTCTTGGTCTTGTCTTGGTCTCGGTTTAGGTGGTCTTGACTACAACACTAGTGTGAAGTGTGTTAAGAGTGTCTGAACCTGCTCGGAAGAATGTCGGAGCCCTCCCGATCGCGAATCGTAAATATTCAACATGTTATTCGACAAAAAATCGAAATGAAGTGAGTTTTTGCTTAAAACAAGCAAAATGATCTGCCAGTGGGGTGAGAAAAATAATCTTATTTCTGTTTTGGACGGAAACAAGATTTCAGTCAGAAACTATATTATTTTTCTCACCCCATTGGCAGAAAATTGTGCCTTTTTTATGCAAAAACTCACTTCATTTTTATTTTATTTTAAACAAAACAAGAAAAATATCTTATGTCGTTTTACTTATTTGGTAAATGCATCTTGATTTAAGAATTTTTAGGTAGGCCTATTTAGACTAGAAACAAGACAAAATTACTAAGGAAAAAATAGCTTTTTTTGCAGTGTATTCTATTTTGCCTGGAACGCTACCAACACGCTTGCATGTTGCGTGAAAAATAAGCATTGTTCTATTTCTAACATTCACGGCGCGTTTTCAGCGCGGCTCGATCCGCGCCTCACGCAGGCAGTGTGTCACCGGCCTGAAGTCTCGCGAGATTTTGCGAGATTTCCTGTGTTAACAGTCGGAACTATGGTTAAAAATCTGTTTGTGTGTGGTAGTAGTGGGAAGTTCGATCATTTTACTGACTCGGATCTTTGAAAATGAACGAATCTTTTTTTCGAGTCATTTCGAGTCATTTCGTTCATTTCAGCAAAATATAATTAAAATGACATGTTAAACAGCCCAACACATCTAGTACTTATGCAAATGTTGATTACATTTGTAAAACTGAAACCCGAAAGACTCAAAAGAACTAATCTTTTCTGTTTCCGTTACTGACAGCATAGACTCTATGGGACTAACAGGAAGAACGAAAGACTCGGAGATTCAGAGCACATATGTTGCGTAATGCACATGCGCGGTCAACACAAAATGAACGAATCACTCTCTGAGACAACTCGGTAGTCCCGAGTCATATTAAAGATTCATTCAAAATGAACGAATTGTTCATGAGCGACACATCACTAGTGTGTGGTGTGCTGTCTTTGTCACATCATGGCACACCACACACTATAGGAGCAAAACGGTTAAATCTAGGATTATTTGTCCTTATGTTTGTGGTCTATCACATTTTGAAAATCTTATAAGATGTAAAAAAAACTTTTGGTGTGTACCCAGCATAATACATTTTTTATAAAGTTCCTCTGTTCTTTGTTTTCACTTTAATCAAAAATTTCCTTCTGTCCAAGACTTAAGATTGACAGGTACATTCGGACACTTACTGTCTAAGTCAGGACTTTATAAGAGAGCATGAGGTTGTCATGGCAATTTAGATGGCAAGGGCTCCAACTGGCATTCATTGTTGTAATGAATGTTCCAGTGGTCTGTTTTCTATTAACATGTGCAGCCTAAAGCCCTTATTTTACTGAAATATTCAATATGTATTTTAATCTTAATAAAAGTGAAACAGGCTCTGAGAACACAAAAAGAAGCTTTAAAGAATTGCAGGACCTTTTTAAGCTCCACATGTAGCGGCAGGCCTCCTCATCCTTTGTTCAGTGAAGCTAATCAGCTCCAATCACGGATCTGTTCCTCTAGACTAGACCCTCATTAGACTAATACCTGTCTTTACACTATTTATAAACTGCTGCCGAAACAAAAGAATTGTAGAAGTTTTAATCACTTGGCAAATTGGGACGAGATAAGCTCGTTGCTTTATAATTACAAGGCAGATGTCAGAAGGGTTATTGCTTAAAGGGGGGGGTGAAATGCTGTTTCATGCATACTGAGCTTTTTACACTGTTAAAGACTTGGATTCCCATCATAAACATAGACAAAGTTTCAAAAACTAATGTTGGACGTTTGATGGAGTATTTCTGTGTCAAAAATACTCCTTCCTGTTTCTCACAAGTTTCGGAGAGTTTTTTTCGAGTATGGGTCGGCTTGACGTCGATAGAGCGGAAGGTCCTTGTATGGGCCGTACGGGCTCTTCTCCCGGTAGGGTGCACGCGCGCGTGACTAGAGCGAGAGAGGAAATGCACACCCATAAACAATGCTCTCATCTGCAGATCCACTCGTCCGACCAAATCATACCAAAGAAGTGTTTTTGACTGAGCGGTCCCAGCGATAAAGGTTCGGTCCTGCTTTGGAAGCAGCCGGTGAGTAAAACTGCTTCAAATGTCTATGCTGTTGGCTATCGTCGCGTGAGTAGACATCAGTAAACGACACGATCGCGTGCTTCGTCATTCAAATGCACTAACGGTTACTCCATTGTTGTTCTATGTATTACACTAGTCTGACGTGCAAAACCATTTTGCTTGCTACTGCTAAGGTTTAGTCGCATACAATAGTCCATAAACCGAATCATGTCCTCATAAACTGTGAGTAAACACACACAAATGTTGACAGGCCACTAAATACAGTACAATACCACAGAGACGGACGTCCTGCTGTTGCTGTTCCTCCTGTTTAGTTTATTTCAGCCTCCGGATCTGGTTCTGGATCATATCTGTATCAGCTGAATCTGATCGATAGCCATGGGTTTCTCCACGCTTGAGGACTTCACCGCTTTGTGCGCACTCGTCATTCTTTAGCTGCGCCCACACGATACGCCTCCAGGCCAAGCCTGCAGTCTCCCTCTCAGATACTGAAGCTTTCGCGCCTCGATTGCCCCCCGGTGACCGGTCCCAGTATAGCCGCCCCTCTGTGTTTTCTAATGGACGCGAGGCAAACTAAATAATAAAATTACACTTCAAATATTTTTTCCCCAAAAATAGTTTGTCAGTTATCATCACAATGATTTAATTTCAAGTGTTCGTTTTTAAAATAAGTTTAGTTTTAGTTAGTTATCTGACGCTTTAAAAACAGGGGGTGTGACGTCATGATTGACAGCTGAGACCAACGTCTTCTCTGAGGCCCTAACAGACTTTTTTCTGAATTTTTGGGAGCAGATTGGAGCTTTAGCTTTAATTTCTACATTTCCATAACTGTTTATTTCACACCAACATAATTAATTGTTCTGCATCTGCGAGAGTGTGGGCGGGCTTTTGATATCGCAGCTGTACTTCCTGCTGCGCTCTACTGCACAACTCCGTTCCCGAAATCGCTACTGCGCAGACTCGGTCCCAAGATGTCCGCGCCGTGCAGGCCGCCTGAAAGCTTCAAATCTGCCAAGCGGAAACGGATGATGTTGAGCCGTCCATATTTTTTTACGGTCTATGCTCCAGGCGCTCGTTTTTTTTCCGGAAAGACTCGGTACAGCCCATATTTCTTTTATAAATATAATAAAACTAAAGACTTTTCGGAGATATGAAGGATGCAATACTACTCTATAGGTTCTCAAGATTGACATGAGATTGACTGAAACTAAGTGTTTCAGCCCCCCCCCCCCCCCCTCCCTTAAGATGCTTCAAATATGAAACATTAGTTGGTGAATTTGAGTATGCACACAGAATTAATAGCTTAAACATTATACTCTCAGCGTCATTTTTTTCTTTGTAACAGATGTTACTCTGTGAATGGCATTTCACCAGGTACTACATGTTTCTGGATCAACATCTTGGTCAACATTTCAATCAGTCAATCAAATTTGACGGGAAAGTTTAGAGTTAAAACAGGGTTAGGTGCTTCTACATCAGTGTTATTCACATTTTCCCTCTGATTTAAGGGATAAGTATATTTAGGGGTGGGATTTGGGTTAGGATTCAGTTTTTGTGGCAGGAATGTCTTACAGGATCAATCTGGACTTTTATTCATTTTTTTGTTTTGATGATTAGATTTATATACACTTAACCTGTTCAAGTTGGCAAAAAAAAAAAAAGTTAAGAAATGTTATGTTTAAGTAAGAGAATTTGCTGATTTAAGGGGTATTATGGGGTATTTTTTAGACTGCTGCCCCTTTAAAGGGTAAGTTCACCCAAAAATTTAAATTAGACTGATTTACTAACCCTCAAGCCATTCTAGGTGTATATGACATTCTTCTTTCAGACAAATAAAATCTGAGTTCTATTCAAAATTTCCTGGCTCTTCCAAGCTTGCTAATGGCAGTGACTATTGGGTAATTTTTGAAGTCCATAAAAGTGCATCTATCCATCATATAACTGCGCCATATGGATATGTTGAGTTAATAACGGCCTTCAGAAGCAAAGTGGTGCATTTAAGAAAAATATCAATACTTAAAACATTTATGTATTTTATAGACCAAAATAGCTATCTTGCGGTTGGCAGCGGTATGCAAGTTAAAGAGTAAAAAGTTACAGTGAGAGAGTAACCCTTGACACATGCATATTGACAAATGCAGAAGCGCAGACCCGCAGAGGATGGACCAGAGCAAAACAAAACACTGGTCATGAATTAGAAGTCTAAAACAAGAATTAAGAAATATAAGAGAAGAGGGCCTTGAGTTTGGTGCCCAGCCCTATCTCCGAATATTTTTCTTACACACTGTGCCACTTAAGAAGGCCTGTATTAACTCCCCGGATCCATGTGGCACAGTTATAAGATGGATATAGATGCACTTTTGTGGACTTCAAAAATGACCCAACAGTCACTGCCGTTATAAAGCTGGGAAGAGGGAAGACAATTTTAATATAACACTTTTTTTTCTTCTCTCTCTCGTCTGAAAGAACGGCATACACACCTAGGATGACTTGAGGGTGAGTAATTTTAATTTTGGGGTGATCTAACACTTTAAGACCAGATTCTTGCTTGATTCTAACCTCTTGGATGTTTATACAGTCTATGGATCACATACAACACACACTGACACATCCACAGTTGTCACAGAGTCGTCTTTGTTCTCCTCAGCCATAACCGACTATTTACATGAGATGCTGCACATGATGGCCATTTTGATAACTGTGTGCATTTGATTATTTAGGCACAAACAGAACTGAATTTACAATCGCGCACCTTTCTGAGAGAGCACTTCTGCTGTGTCATTCAGTGCGACACCAGAGATGTTTTTGTACAACGTATTGTGCATAATAACTAACTCTTTTTGAATATGTTAAATCTATGTACATGTGTACATTGTACATTTTGTCATATTTTCAAGTATAGCTTGATCTCCATGCACTATAACATCCTGCTTTCACTAACTGCAAGTTAATCTATAATGAATATAATGATTGGATGATAATTTTGTTGTACAATGAGCTTGTGGAGGATATTCATAATTTTTTTTTTTATTGGAATTCCTCTCATATTACACTTTAAAACCAAAGCCTGGGCCATATATCTCCATGACAACCACACAATATGAGCCAATCACTGACAAAAGCTCTTTAGAATGCATTAGCCTAATGATATAGATTCCTGAGGTCGTCCTCAAGGGCCAGATCAATGATGGACCCAATAAAATACAAATGACCCGTGTAGGCTTTTAGGGAGTCACAACATGCTCTGGTTGATTAAGAACAAATAAGATAATGAATTACAGAAAGACTAATATGTAAATTTGGTTTTAGCACATTTTCCTCGCATTGCACTCAAAGTTATTTTCTGAATTTAAAAGTAATGCATTACCTAGTTACTTGAAAAAGTAATCTAATTACATTACTTATAATGTGTTACTACTCCCAACACATGGTCTCATTAACTTAGCATGTGTGTGCACAAACATTACGATTCACCCAAAATATGTAAATATATTCTAAATTTATGAAAAATATAGGAAATGACACTACATCTACACAAAACCACTTGCTCTGTATATGGCATTATAATCGTGTTAAGTTATATTTCATCCTACAAGACTTATTATATTGAAGTGTAATGATAGAATTTAATTTAATCTTAAATACATCCCATCATACACAGTTATATGGTGGTAGATTTGTTGCATTATTCTAAACAAATATATCTTTATCCACAAATAAATGTAAAGCGATTCACAAAAAATAAATAAATTCACAAATCAATAGAATTGGATCCACAAATATATGGAGGAGTTTCACAAAAAATAGATTCACAAATAAATACTATGAAATTTGTGAATAACAAAAAATCCACAGATATATTATGTCACAAACACACAACTCTGCCTTGCATTCATTTTTTGAATCGATGCCTCTGCATTTGTGGATCTCTTTTTGCACATTTGTAAATCACGTGGATTTTGAAACATATCTAGCATCTATACTCATACAAATCCACAAATAGGTAGACTCCACCCACCGTCTACTTAAGCCAATCAGATAACGGCCATATCGTGCTGACCAATCGCAGCACGTTCTCACTTCAACCAATCACGTTTTGGCCAGTGCCACTGAAACACGTTATGACCACTGATCTATATAAATCTATATACATGTATATATCTATATAAATCTATATATCAGTGTTTAGGACACTTCCATAGGAACTGAGGAATGCAGAAGGTGTATTTTATGAAGCATGTTAGAGTTGATGTATATATTGTTATATAATAGATAGTCAGACTCTAACTGCAGTTAGATGATGTGAGAGCACTGCTAAAACTATTAGATCCAGATGCAATCTGTCATTTCAACAATTTTTAGAGTCTCTGAGATCTTTGCGTTTATATTAATTCAAGGAATAACATATCTAGTGCCTGAATATAAAGAGTTGAATAAATTGGTTGCCCTGTTTGTTTAACGACCATTTAAAACTGCTTTCTTGGGTAAATTATATTATAGCATCATTCCTTTATATTCACCGGTTGTGTATGCTTCGAGTATCAAAATAACATTAGGACGTTAACAACATTGAAAAGTAAAATAATAAATAAAAACACTAGTCTGTAGATGGAGGAAGAGTAACTTACTGGCTCATTAGCCTTTTTTCTATTTTGAATTAATATTTATATTTAATCAAATTTATACTATTAAAAATCTATTGTTGTTAGTTTTTGTACTGGAATGTGAAATATATATGCTAATTGTAGGGAACATTACAAAGTCTAATGAAGAAAAAAAATCTGACTAAACTTCACAATCAATCTTTATTTAAACAGTGTCCTTTGTTTATGATAACGAGAGGATTTGTAGATAATGGGAAGATTCTTGTAAAATGTAAACTTGCACTAAAATTTATTCAGCATTGAGACAGGATAAAACTTGTTTTGATCGATACTGAGAGGATTCAATATTCCTGAGAGGTTAATAAAACCCCTTTCACACTGCATGTCAGACCCGCAATATTCCCGGAACATTGCCGGGTCGCCTTCTGTGTGAAAGCAACCACGTCCCGGAATTGATTACCGAATTGAACCCGGGTCGGGGACCTATAATATTGCGGGGTTCGACCCGGGACGAGTGCTGTGTGAACAAAAGCCGAAACTAATGCCGCAACGTGTACGCAACGTTATTGTGCGACTCCTAGAGCTTGTTTTTTCAATAATACAACCCTGCAGTGCCAGAAGAGCTAGTCGGTGTTTTAAACGCAGAGAGTGTTCATATACAAAAGAAACTCAAATTAAACAAGCAGAAATGTCCGCAAACTGGACACAAGTCGAGACCACGGAGCTCCTTACTATCCTCGCTGAAGCTGAGAACGCTCGCCATTATATGTCACATCCGGATGTCACGTGTCAAGTCAATCCGGGACTGTTACGGGTTGTGTGTGAAAGCACACAAATTACGGTATTTCGCTGGTAGTTATGATTAACTACGATTAGCTGGTAGTTACGATTAATTCAGGTAGTTATGAAACATTTCATAGTTGTCAGTTAACTCTTTCTGTGAGCTCATCTAAAGTGAGGAATATTTATGCCTCGTAAGGCTTTACAAAGGCTGAATGTGCGTATGAAAATAATGTGAATTAGGTGGAGATTTTTTGTGAGAAATTCTCCTGTGTGCAAATGAAACAAAATTACGCAATTAGTGAATGTGTCCCATTGTTCTTTAGCAAACCTTTTTGTCATTCATTTTGACAAGATTAACATTGCCAAAAACTATAATGTGTATTACGTGACCCAGCTGTTAGGATCCAGTTATAGTAGTGATGTAGTGTACAGTCTTCTCTGTGATGGTCTTCTGGGGAAAGTCCCATACCAGCCGTGTGAGAGCACAGCGGCTTATCAGAGGTTCATGGCAGGTCTGTCGGCACGTATTAACAGTTAGAGGACCCACACACATCGTTGATGCTTTTTGTGTTTCATCTCTTTAGAAAATTGTCCCCTGGCATTGCCTATAATGAGCATGTCTAGCAGTTTCTAAAATACATTTCTCAGCTCTGAAACCGAAGAACTGCAAATACGATTGGAAATCTCATTAGAAAGTTTATCATCTAAAAAAAATAGGCCAACTTAGGGTTTTTTCAGTAGTCCATCAGTCTGGTTGTTTCCAATATCTTTTATCTTTGTTAGTCAGATGGATGTTTATGTATGTATATTTACATCATGAAACCCAAAACTAGTTCACAGAGTTTAAGTAAATATTGTAATTTACAAAAATGAACCATATATATCCCAAATATTTACATTTTGTAATCACACACATATACCGTATATTATGGCAACACTTAAAGGGTTACTTCAGCGATTAGCATATGGCTTTGTATCAGTCGAAAAACCCTGGAGTATATTCAAATGATTGTGCTTTCCCCCCTCATATCCCCCTGAGACGAGAGATGCATTTCTCTTTATGCATTTTATTTCTGGAAAAATTCCTCCTATGACGCAAATTGACGATATTTGCATCATAGGAGGAATGTTTGGCCAAAGGCTAAAGACTACAGCCAGCAGAGGGAGCCATTTCCCGCATGTTTTGAACCCGTGCATGGGGGATGGAGATCACACTCAGAGCTCAGCTCCAGCTGCAGGCACTCATTTAAACGGAGCTATGGTGAGATATGTAAGTCTTTTAACTTCTCAAATTAATTTCTATGAAAGTTAAGCTTGCAAAGGCATGAACTGAAACACCACGAGTGTAGTTGCGATTACCTCAGCTCTCATCACGAGAGCTCAGCACTGAGCACTAACTGCAGGAGTGAGATAAATGAGCTGTGATACTTGCGCGGTGACTCACTCATTATATTGAACAGACACGTTCAGTTTTTAATTGTAGTGTCTTCTCCAACTCAGTCACAGTAATCAAGTTGGTGGCTTTGGCCTCACAGGGCAGCAAAGCATTCTGGGAATTGTAGTCTTTCATCCCCATGAGACAAAAATACATTTGTCTTTTCTCAGTCTAGAAGGCACCAAATTCAAAAATAATTTCACATTTCTACTACATTGATGACCCAGTTTAAATACAGATTCATCTTCCCAGCGCTGAAGTTCCCCTTTAAGTTCAGGGTCCAATTCTCACTATACTTAAATGTTATAATCAAAACATCAATTAACATGTTTGGTTGCTTCAGCATTGGTCAAAACCCACACAAAAATACATAATTTATAACACAAACTTTATTTTTCAAACTATGTGTTACATCACTTAAACCTACCAAAAATACTTCATTCTAAAGTCTTATTTGTGGACAGGTCAGAAGAGCAGCTTCACATGAACTCATATCACTGGTCCCAAAAGGAACCGATAGAAAAATGAGGCTGGTTTGTTATTAACATGCAAAATACAATCATGCATCTGGCCCTGCATCTGCAAAAAAAGAACAAGAGAGCGAGAGAGAGCCTAAATGTCCACAGATATTCTAATTCAAGTAGCTATTCATTCCCTAAGATCCAAAATGCTTTACAATGTAAGAACATTACGAAATTTAGCAAAATCTCAGTAAACCTTTATATAAAAGAAAACAACAGATAATCCATATAATTTCAACTAATCCCAGTCATCATGCTTAAACCAGTAGGAGTTTTTGCTTTCTTCATAGTAAGTCTGTACATGTCCACATTAGGAACGGTAGCATTGCAACACCTATGCAAGCCTCACAGGCTACGCATGCAAAACAAAGTAGAACAGATTAGGTTTAAAATTCACAGAAACGTGCTAGTTTTTGTAATGAGCGATAGCTCGATGCTTCAGTGACCAAACGTCCTGGAAGACTCATACTCGCTGGGGCACTTGGGTTTGATCCCCTTGCTGTTGTAATAGTCCACCACCTGGTTTGGAACTTCGGCTAAGACACTTTTTGCCAAAGCAGCAGGAGAGGCCTGAGAAGAAGAACAGAAACAAACATTTGCAGGGCCATTTATCCATTTCTCCATCTGGGCTTGCACTAATAATGTGTGAAGATACTGTACTTGCTGAAACCCACATGCACACTAATGAAAAACATCCTCAAAAGTGACTCAAAGCCGCCTCGAGGCGCTGAGAGGAAATCAGAGGATGCCAACGTCAAAGGAGCCGTGACAAACCTCTCCAACCCCTGTTGGCCAATTAGATAGAGGAGATTCTCAGATATGGAGACAGGGCTGAGATGGTGCTGTTTATCAGGCGCCATCGATACAGTATATGTCAGGAACGAAAACAAGCTTTGGCACTTCTGACGAGAGGATCCCAATAAACTGTCACTTGGGGTTGTATGAACAGTCTGTCACATTAAGAGACATGCCATGTCCAGATTCATTCATTCTGTGTTCTATATGTTGACTGTTGTAGCAAGTTTAATGTTGATTTTATAGACTAACATTCAAAAGTGTGGGATTCTAAATGTTTTTGAAAGACAGTATTTGCTCAAAAATACAGTGATATTGTAAATAATATTAGGTTACACTTTATTTTGATGGTCCACTTAAGACATTCTAGCATTCCAGCACAAAATTTAGGTGCACCCAAAAATGTCCCTGGCTCGCACCACCTTTAAAGCTACACTGTGTGATAGTTTCCATCATCTAGCGGTTTAAAGGTATATGACCATCCAGTGAATATTAGTTTCTGTTCCTCTCAATTGTGATTTCGTTTCAACTCCTGCAGTGGCCGATTTAGTCCAAGATTAACATGGAAATCCCTCTCTTCACATTCGACACGGTGCCATCGAGTGTTAAAACGCAAAAGGTGAAGCTTGAATTTACGGGTATGTCCCTCTTTGGCTAATTTACTTTCAAGATGGAGAGGCAACATGGCGACCGGCATTCGAACCCTTCACCCATATGTGTTTTCAATGGCATATTATAAACTTACGAGAATACTTTATTACTTGAAAAAAGTAAATATACATTAATGAGCACATATATTGTTGAAAGAACTAAGTGTTTTTAGCTAAGAATAAACTAAAAAAGTTACACAGTGTAGCTTTAACACCAATTTCAAAGTCACCTTTTTATTACGCTTCATATACATTCATATTATGTAAATGACAACATAATATATGCAATTACACAGGAAATAATATTAAGGAAACCAATGCTTTGAACATTAGCCTACTATTTTAAACTACAGTTTTAACCAAGTGTTGTAAATAATAACAATTCTATAAATTTAAAAAATAGAAATTAAATAAAAAATTCATAATCAATAAAAATACGGATATTTTTTTATATCGCACTTTGATGATTGTCTTAATTATATGCTAACGTTACTGATAGGATATTGTAGGTTATAGTAGGCTATAGTGTTTTTTTTATATTTCTTAATAAAAGTTTGCCAGCTGGAACAAATGCTGTTGACATGTGATCCAAACTGCTGAAATCATGTGACATTGGCGATCCGAATCATTGATCGATTCACTGATTTATGGCCGTTTGAATCTTTATTTGAGGAACATGGAAGAGAGACAATGCTGAATAAAGTCATCGTTGTTATTTTTGGACCAAAATGTATTTTCGTTGCTTCAAGAGAATCTAATTAACCAACTGATGTCACATATGGACTACTCTGAGGCTGTTTTTATTCCCTTTTCTGGACATGGACAGTACAGTGTGACTGCACATGCTCTGGGACTAAAATATAAAATATCTTAAACTGTGTTCTGAAGATGAACGGAGGTCTTACGGGTGTTGCTATTAGGGTGAGTCATGACATCAGTTTCATTTTTGGGTGAACTAACCCTTTAACCAATTTTATGCGATTAAAGCATTTTTCCTCTTCCGATAAGTTACTTCAAAAATCACAGTGACAGATTTCACCCTAATATCTGCTTTAAAGTCTTGATAAATTGTGGTAGTTGAAGGGTAATGGAAATGCAGCTAATGAAAACATGGATGGCTTTACATTTCTGTCAATGGCGAGGAAAGAGTTTTGATGATCCCCTAACCCAAACTCGAAGTTAAAATAAATCTTTGGAAGCAGCAGTGGCAGTGCAGATTTTTTTTAAGATAACATTTTAGGATATTCGTCTTCCCCTAATCAAGAGTTAGTTGACAATTTTGCTATTTAAATGCAATTTATTCCTGTGATGGCAAATAATTACTCTAGTCTTTGTTGTCGCATGATCCTTCAGTAATCATATGCTGATTTGCTGCTCAAGAAAACAATTCTTAGCAATGGTTTAAACAGTCACACTTCTGATTAATTTAATTATTGCGGAATAAAAGTGACAAATTACTGAATAAAAGTTTGAAAATTACTTTCAAAAGAGTTTTACTAACCCCAAACTGCAAAATGGCCATTTACAGAGAAATTCTAAATCACAGAATCCAAAACTTTACTCAGACAACTTTTTTGCTCCATATAATAAAAAAAACAACCCTCCATGTCAGTGAAAATGTAGGGTTTGTGTCACTAGTTAACCCACTTGAGAGTCAGTGCGTCTCTCTGCATTCTGTGGTTTGTTTTCCACCAGGGACCAGGCAGTAGATGTGGTAATTAATGGAGCAGTCAAGCTAAAGGTTATTAGATTGCTCTGAGTCAGGGTGGGAAATGTGAGACAGCGAGCAAGGAAGGAGGGAGTAATTAACTAGGAGAAATTCTCCTTAGAGGTACTTCAGACATTATATAGATGCTGGATGAAAACCTGCACTGATTAAAGGGCATGAGCTACAGTTCGACTGCATATATAATCATTTTAACTTCCAATTCCAATTCAAAAGTAAAGACGTGGGGCATGAAAAGATCTCCTTAGCTGTGAAACATTAGGTACTTAAACTAGTAAACAGGCGTGATAAGCACTGCTGTTCCAGTGATTTGAACCTTGATTCTGCTGAGGGTGTCTCAAATTTAAACAGTTCATGCTCAACCTTTTGCCGATAATACTAAATGCAGTGCTGTTAACTAAAGCTGAAACTATTTAAAATATTTTTTATTAACTGAAATAAATGACAAATATTCAATGAAAAACACATTCAATTGAAAACTGAAATAAAAAAATAAAACAAAGTTTAGGTTGTAGTACTAGAATTATGAAAATGAAAACTGAAAAATATGTTGTTAATTTTTTTGTGCTTTTGTATTTTTTTTTTTAATTTTTACATTTATTATCTTTCCACAAATAAGGTGCACTTCATTAATAAAATAATGGGATGTACAACTATCACATTTTATACGTTTGCTGTGATGTTACATAAAATATTATCTAACAAAATGAATCTTGTATTTAGCTTGCTGTAAACATATTGTCTGCATTGACCCCTTAAAATGGGAATTTTAGACCGTTTCACCTCAGAGGTCTTGACCTTCCCAACTGTATCCAACAAATAAAATCATGTGAAACTTGTCAATTGTCAATTTTTACATGAGTTGGCTACACTGCACCCCTGTTAGCCCACAGCAGAGTAAGTTTTATTTAGGCTAAATTGAAAACACTATTAATTTTATACATTAAATCGTTAATTGCTAGATATTTGAGCAACATTTATTATAAGGCCTATTTTACACCTCATTGAGGAAAATGTCAATATCAAAACATATTTTACCACACCTGGAACACTGGTCTATTTAATAAATGGCTAATATATTAATGTCACTCATTCTTATATATAAACCCCATGCAAACTCACATGTTTGAAGTTACGGAATGGCACAAACTGTACGATGTCACGCAACACCGGTTCCCCTTTAGGCGAGCGAAGGATTCCGTCATCACCGTCCAGCATCTCCATGTCAGTGAAATCTGCACTTCCAACTCCCACAATTATGACAGACATCGGCAGGTGAGAGGCGTGGACGATTGCCTCTCTAGTGTCCGCCATATCTGTGATCACACCGTCCGTCAGGATGAGCAAGATGAAGTATTGCTGCATCAAGGCAAAAAAGGACAATTAGAAATATAGCTGCAAGCACCAATTAACCGGGTTCAAGCGCTTCAAGGGCTTTACGCACATGCTTGAACGAGGAGTTCTACCATATGGTATGAATGCTGTGCGAAGGTGCCCCCGGTGGCCGATTTCTTGTTAATTTTTTACACAGGCGTCTAGGTGAGTTCCGATTCCGATTGGCCTCCATTACCATTGTCTGACAGCTGTGTTTTTTGAGATGCGCGAATGACCTCAGACAATCGATTGATTAAGTAAAATTATAGATCATTTCACCATACTCGGTACACCTACTGCCGTTTTCATGGCCAGTCCCACATCTTGTACAGTCCCGGTACACCTTTTACACACAATTACAGACCAAGCCCATATATCCAGGTGTACAGAGTTTGGTGAAATTCTCTCATCCCACTCTGGGGATGGCCATTTTAGTAAAAGTGGCCATGGTCTTGAACATTCCGTCACGGACGCCAATCAGATTTTCAGACTTCAGAGAATCGTACTGCACTGATTGGGTTCCAATTGATCAAAAAACCTAAGAATAGTTTGTAAAAAATAGTTCGTTTTTTTTACAAATCCTAAATACGGCAAAATTTTGCCATGGTGATGAAATCTGAGGCATGTTTTTGTTCATATTGAGCCAAGATATTGATTCCACTTAAATAAGACATTTGAGCCAGCAACAAACGGTTTGAGTTATGAGCCATTACGTACTTTTGTTCACTGTAGTGCCACCGTCAGGCCGATTGGGGGCGAGCCTTGATGACGTTGTAGACGAGGTGGGTACTACCATCCCTCAAAGTTTCAAATCTCTACCACTTATGGTTTGGTCTGCCCGATCACTTTTAGGGGAGAATGCTGATCCTTGGAAATTCTAACAATTACAATAAGGTTTCAGCGCTATGCGCTTGAACCCCTAACAAGACAAACTTTAGAGATGAAAAGAGATGGAATAGTAATACACTCACCATAGCCTCTTTGGTGTGCATTTCCTCAGAGGCAAAGTTGGCCACTTTCTGGATGATCGGGGCAATGTTTGTGGGACCATACAACTGAATCTTAGGAAGGCAATTCTGGTAGGCCTCTACCACACCCTGGATACCTGCAAAGTTTGAGGAAAGTCTGAAGCTGTTACTACATGCCACTACTAACTAAATACCAGGATTACTTAACAAAACTAAAACCATTAAAAACATGGTATTTATTAGGGATGGGCAACAGTGGTCGAGTACTCGAACATGACAGCTGGTGTTCATTCTCTTCAGCTCAAATGCGAACAGCCCGACATTATCGACTCTGAGTTATTTAAGACGGTCATATTTTTAGGTAGGCTATTTCTTTTTCAAAATCATTGATGATATTTATGATGCAGCAGTGTTACTCATTTTTTTACAGAAGATCTGTTTTAAAGTTGTTTCTCTTGGATTTGAAAAACGCGCAGTGATTCTGTAGCGTTGATATTAAGGGAAGAGCGCATTCAAAATGAGTTTCGTTTCCAAGCCTGCAGTAGCACGGCCAAGTTCACATGCGCATTTGAGTCCTTTTGGGCAGATGTAAATTGTAATAGGCATATATCTGATTAATCTCATATAGGATGCGTTTGACTGAGTTAATTAGTTCTCTAGCAAAGCTCTGCGGGGTGGTATCACAGTTTCACAGTTTTAGCTCAAATGCAATGCCCGATCATTGACTGGGTTATTTGAGACGGTTATTTTGTTTCTTTTTCAAAGACATTTATGCATCATAATCTAATTCTTATTTATAGTCATATGTTCATATTTGCATAGACATCTTATGTTTTTGTCAGCATACATTTTTGTAACAGTCTTAAAATAGCTTCATATCTTCATGACAGAGACGCCCCGCCCCCCGCACAAGCCCCGCCCACGGTTAATCGCTTACTCGTTTTTGAGACCTATCGATGATCGAAATGAAAAATTGACAAAAATGCCTATCCCTAGTATTTATATATATATTAAAATATATATTTATAACTACATTTCACATTTTCATTTAGTTGAAGTTAAAGTAAAATAACCAAAACTTGACCTTACCAAAAAACATACCAAAAACTATGTTTTTGACAACAATCTTACTCAAATTAAAATGCAAAAAATAAAAATACTGTACAAATAAAGTCTAATTCAAAATATTAACAAAATATAGTATATCAATGATACTAAAATGTAAATCAATATAATAGCCTCTCTCAATGATACTTAAATAACATTTGAATTATATATATATATATTTCTGCATAGGCTATGTAAACTTGGGAGCATTTAAAAGACTGGAATAAATGTCAGTGAAGACTCAATTTCCGCAATGAAGCAGTAATGCCGTTTACTGACATGAGCATGAATCTTAAGGTCAGCCTGTCTTTCCTCACCACGTCTCCAACTGTTTCATTTAATTAACACCTGTGAGCTTGAACACGCATAAACAGGGGCTCTAAGGTGAAAGCATGCCATGCTGTGCAGCAGCAGAATTAAGATGAGCGGACTTTCAAACCGGAGATCAATGGACATAATCGCTTCAGTGGCTTCCCCGCAAAGAGGAATCAAAGGTGCTCTGGCCCCTAATAGACTCTTCAACTTAGACACACACACTGCATCCTCTTTAAAGGACATGTCATGCTGAAGACATTAAAGGGCTTGAATTTACCTACTGCTGACGTCCTTTTGTCATAAGACCTTCCAAGTCTTCATGCATCATCAGTGACATGACATTAGGCCAATTCACAATGCTGCTGTGTGAATGTCTCACCCATGTGATGTTAGCACAGTGAATGAAACTCCATCACCCTCCGCAAATGGAAAGCTGTAAATGTTGCAAGATGTGATCACATTGGGAATTCCACCTAGGACTCATTGACAGGTGAACCGTCCCACAATCACTAAGGGATAACCACACACATTGCAGTGTCCGCAATCAGCTAAATATTTTTCTGCATTTTCACCCTATTTCTAATTACAGTCTACAGTAATTGCATTAGCCAACTCAATTCTCCTCAGGGCAGTAGCTTGTGTGAATGTGTAAAAGTTGTGGTTTAGCCTAGGCGGTCTACCAGAAGCAGAAAAATTCTCATTCATTTCAATGGCAGTTGCTTGGCTAATGCGTGTGCGTGACCCCCTGAAGTGTTTGAAATGCTTGCTCAATGATCATTTCATGCGAATTCTTGTGGCCTTGTCAAAATGGCCATGTTATACTTATAAAACGAGTTGAAAGATGCATGTCAATGTGAAACAAAGCAGCACTTTTTTTAAAATAGGAATGAATTATTGTGAAATGTAATTTTTTTATACTAAATTTCCATATTAAGCTGCTATAGACAAAAAAGCTTATAGACAACAAAGTTAATAAATTGTATGAAAAAAATATTATGCAGTTAAACTGTTTTCAATAAATAATAAGAAATGTTTCTTAAAATCAGCAGAATGTGACAATGAAGACTGCAGTAATTTGCCATCATAATAATTTAAATAATTTTCTATTCAAAAAGAAAAACACCTATTTGAAATTATAATATATTAAACTATTTTCTAACTATATTATTAAACTATTTTTTAAGTTATTTTAAAGTACCATTTTTACAATATCCTAGTTCTGACATCGACCAGCAAGGCTAATGTTAACCAGGGAAACCAAGACCCTTTGGTTGTAGCAAGATGTTAACATCCCACTGCTCAAAGGTCTACAGATGAGCAAAACTTTTTAAAAGCTTGCCAAAGGAGTGACTTTGGAAGAGTGAGAAGACTGCAAATTGGCCTCTTTCATGGCAAACAAACAGCAGTGCTCTCTAGACACCTCGCCTCAGCGTGTCTACACAAGGTTGTCAATATTTAGGAAGTAAAAATTGTTTATAATTGCACACCAATGTCATTCACACTATTCAAGCGCTCCGTGTGTCTCGTCCAGGTTTGTTGAAACCGCATTACTGTCATGCTGGATTTTCCAGACAATACCAGTGCAGAAAGGTGTGCTCTCTGCTCGGGGGAGATTGGCTGGCATGTGTCCTGGTTGGGCTGCGAGCCATTTGCTATTCCAGGAAGAGACAGGCCTGGCTGGTTTATCAAAAGCTGAGTGGTCTGTGCTCATTCTGGGCGCCACCCTGGTGTGTCTGCGCTGATAGAGGTGGTACAGAAATAGCAAGGGAAATTAAATGACACCAATACACTGGAGCGATGATCAATTTATCCTGCTCATGGCCGAAAACGGATGATGGAAAAGCTAAGTACCGAACAAACTGGAAGCAAACTAAATACAAAATCTAATAATTTGCAACTTCTGACCTGACTTCAGAGATAACACCATCTCAAAGAGAGCGAGGTTACATTCGAATGCATAGATGTCACAGCAGGGGCTCTCTCACAATAACAGAATTATCATTTATATTACTTTACTTTCCCCATCTGATTCTGTATTCTCACACTCATTGTTCTCATATTTTCCTCTTTACTTTCTGATAGCAGCCACCCTTTTAGGAGACACGAGTTTCAAGCTTTTAACAGGTTGTGATGATGCAAGAGATTACAGTTTAAAAACAATCCTGCTTTTGCAACAGAGAGTCGTTACATAAAGCAGAGTGTTAACAAAATGCAATAAAATATGTAAACATTTATCCTACAATATTGAACAACATAATTAAGCTGTACAGAAAGTTCTGATCTAATGCAGCCAGCTACAATCATTTCACTAGACCTTAAAACATCAAGATGTGCTGATAAGGCCCAGAGAGACTAATTATTGGGAAAGAGGAGGATGTGATGACATCATCCAGGTCTCCCACCTTCAGACATTCCCCTCAGGCCATATATTTTATAGCAGCATTAAACATTAATGTGTCCACTTTTGTCAATAGCATAGCTCTGTAATTCAGCTTTGCATATATTGATCTCCTTTGTGTAGGGTGACAACAAGGGCTGTTTGACTTTGACAATGTTGAAGCTTTGAGTAGTTCAGTCCCAGTGGACAAAGGTCACATGGGGAAGTTAATGGATCTGCATTGACAAAATAAATTACGATATGCGGTCTAGAATGGATGAAAATGTAATTTGCAGCCAGAGACATCAAGCAACTCTCCGTTGGCTTGCGAGCTTCAAAAACTCTAGTCAAGCCAATCACATCGTGTATAGAGTCGGTGGGCGGGCTTAACATAATAATGGCAGAGAAACACAGGGAAGTCATTCTTAAAAAGGAAGATGTGTTTAGGAGTTTTGCCGACCAGATATGACAAGAGTTTAAACTATCTCGGATACGACAAGAGTTTAAACTACTAGCTCTGCTGATGGGAAAACGCATGAGACTCAGCCACCACCAACTTGTGATTGTTGTCTCACCACTCATAGCGCTGTGGTTGGTTGTAGCACTATCCTATCGCGTGCAGAGGGAATCTGAAAGACAACCGTTTATCCCAGCCCTTGGATTGAGCCCTGTCAATGGTGGTCCCAGACCAAACATGTGGGTCTGTCTTTTGTCAGGCTAGAACAGTGTTGGAGTGAATGCTCCATTATACCTGCACATTCTGGGTTGTCCTCGTTGAAGTTTACTGCAAAGTCATGGGACACCTGAGAATTAAAAAAAGAAACAACATTTTTATTTGTGACAAATAAATAAATTTATTTGTAATAATGTGCTTTTCACGATTAATTCATACCACTCAGTTGTTAGTTGCTTGAATTTCTTTGGCTGATTGCCATGAGTGCTATTTACAGTCCATCAGCAAAGGGACTTTTCACTGCCATTTTTCAGGTTACTTCAATAAACCAGTAAGTGACAACAATTCATGGTTTTGATGAACCAATCTATCACTACTTTATTCAAAAACACTAAGGCCTCCCAAATGAAGCCCTAAGCCCTCGCGAGTTTGCTGTGGAGCTTACGGGCCTGGGGCAGTCGCGGGCACCCTTCTGCAACCTAAAATGACAAATGGGACGCCCTACGGTCGTGTGGACTTAACGGACATGCACCAGTCTTGTGGACTTGTGCATGTCCATAAAGTCCACAAGAATATTTTTTTGATCAAAAAAATATTTTCAGATCAGGCAGTATTGTATGTCTATGACATTAATCGCACAATCTTGCTGTTGGTCCGAATATCAGAAGCACTCTGAAATACTTCATTTTGATTGGTCAGTTCCTGCATTTAGTCATTTAAATGACTATTACATTGTATATTTATCCCAAGCATCTGATTTCTCACATAGCTGTGCTAGTTTCATTTCTATCAAAGCTATCACTTTGCTGTCTTTATCTTCTCACATGAAAAAATAAAACTTAAATTAAAATGTTATATTATATATATATATATATATATATATATATATATATATATATATATATATATATATATATATATATATATATATATATATATATATATATAAATAAACACACACATGCATACAAACCTGATTTCCAAAAAAATTGGGACACTGTACAATTGTGAATTTAAAGTCTAGTTTGTTAGTTTCCCCAAAAATAAAAATTCTGTCAATAATTACTTACCCTAATGTCGTTTGACACGCGTAAGACCTCCGTTCATCTTCGGAACACAAATGAAGATATTTTTGTTGAAATCCGATGGCTCAGACAGGCCTCCATTGGCCACAATGTCATTTTCTCTCTCAAGAACCATAAAAGGCACTAAAGACGTTGTTAAAAAGTGCATCTCACTACAGCGGCTATACAATAATTTTATGAAGTAACGAGAATAGTTTTTGTGCGCCAAAAAAATTTAATAACGACTTGTATAGTGATGGAACCGATTTGCAATGATATGAATCAGTGTCACATGATTTCAGCAGTTTGACACGCCATCCGAATCATGAATCAATATATAGATAAAAAAGTTTTAGCTGGCAACGGCGAATTGCACGGTGAATTGTGTTCACCAACAATGTTTTCAGGAAGTATTCCTGAGCCAATGTTGTGATTTCCAGTACAGTAGCTTTCCTGTATGTGATGCAGTGCCCTCTAAAGATCACAGGCATCCAGTATAGTTTTCTGGCCTTGACTCTTCCGCACAGAGATTGTTCCAGATTCTTTGAATCTTTGGATGACATTATGCACTTTAGATGATGATAATAAAAATAAAAAAATTCGCCACAGCATTGGGGGAATTGGTGATCCTCTGCCCATCTTGACTTCTGAGAGACACTCTTAGAGGCTCTTTTTTTAAACCCAATCATGTTGCCAATTGACCTAATAAGTTGCAAATTGGTCCTCCATCTGTTCCTTATATGTACATTTAACTTTTCCGGCCTCCTATTGCTCCAAAATGAGCCAATATTTGGCATGACATTTCAAAATGTCTCACTTTCAACATTTGATATGTTACCTACATTCTTTTGTGAATAAGTTTATGAGATTTGTTATTCACAATTTGTACAGTGTACCAACTTTTTTGGAATCGGGTTAATATACATTCAGCTGGTCAATAGCCCTTCAGGGGGATTCCCTTCATGTTGTAAATAAACACTAGACATTCAAAGCCAATGTTTGAATACTTTAAAGATATTTTATCAATAAGTCTGGACTGCACATCCAGATACTCAATCTATCTAATAAAAAAACTCTTGAAGCCTAAGATGAATATAAAACACTCAGCCTTGCACAGACGCATTAGCTGTCACAGGGAAATTAGTCTGCTAATATCAGTTCATACATTACTCCTGCAGTAGCCTAGTTAGAAGCATCACTCACTCTTCATCCTGTTAATGAAAAAAAAAACATTGCGCCCCAATCAGTATAAATGCTAAAGAAGTTACCTTGAAGTCCGGAGGTATTCGAGCACCAAAGCCAAACGCCGGGAACATTTTGTCACTGCACGGAAGTGAAAGTGGAAAGGAGATTAGAGCTATCAAGAATTGAGGATATTGGGGATTATATACCAAATTTCCTATCACGCTTTCTTTTCTCAATGGCCTCCGATCACAGCTCATCTGTAATGGAGACAGATTTGCATAATTGTTATTGTTAGTGCCTGCCAAATCAGCAAGCGCTGTGATTTCAGATTTCATCCAAACCAAACGGCCTGATGGATGTGTATTCATCTTGTTCTGGAGTGAGGCCATAGCTTGACATGGAGCTGGAAATGAGTTTTTGAATGACCTTTCAGAGAGCTGAAATAACAGCTCAGCTACAGTGGTAATGCTTGGAAAAAAATGCTGGGATTTAGAATGTTATCCAAAGACTGCTTCAGGGTTTTTAAATAATCAACTGTTGAAATTCAAAGGCCACAGGTCTAAACTAAAAAATCTTTAAATTGCCCCATTATGTTTGTTTTTTTCCTTTCATGCAGTGTGTAATATAGCTGTTTGTGAATGTAATCGTTCTACAAAGTTAAAAGTGCATGATAAATAAAGGTGTCTCCCAAAAGAAAGAATCAAATCTGAACCGCCTAAAAAAGGGTCATGAAACCCCATTTGAGCAGCAGTCAGTTCTCACCACAGTTTTGAAAAATGCTATAAAAGTGGGCGTGGTTTAGCGGAGGAGTGGAGGGGGACGAGGGGACACTGACAGCACATCAACAGCTTCTGATTTAGACTATTTTATTTCGCACTCATTAAAAGCATTGAAGCTTCCCACTAATGCACGCTGCAAATTACCATTAAGTTACACGCAACACAATGTACACGTGGTTTTATAAGCTTACCATTTCACAAATACATATATCATGTGACAGATATAATTCAGTGTACAACTAAATGCATAGCCATTCTCAATTTGTTCTCTGCATCAAAAATATATATGAACATGCTGTTGCATAACTTTGAGAACTTTTGAGGCTCATTTTGTGGAGCTTTTATAAGCCATTTGGTCGGTTAAATGGCCGTGAAAGAGCGATTACACTCACTGTGTGGATGAATCACATTTATGTGAAGACTTGGGATCTACTGAAGAGAACGTAGGCAATACAGACACTCACACAGATACAAATCTGAAAAAAACACTTGCTTTTGATCCATTAATGCATATTTCACTTACTGTACGCAAACTTACTGTTTGAAGCGCCAGTCAAAGGAAAATGCCTATCAACGCGTGCTGTAATGAATAATTATTATTCATGCTGTCATGAATTAAGCAACGTGTCTTTTCGTAGGGTAAAGTAAATAGAGGATGAATAATTATGATTATCCCCATACTATAGTACAAGAACACGTCACAGACTATGACGTTGACATGAAGTGGAATTTAAGTTAAAATTAACTAGTTTTCTCCCACATTCAAAACGAACAGATGGTAACATTGTTGCGAACAACTTGAATCAACAACTCAGAATCACAACATGCGAGTATGAATAATTTTTTATTTCTTTTTTACCGGGTGTTCAGAATAGGTTGTTTTATGTTTTATATTGTGTGAGTTTCCTGTTAACCCACATTCTTACTGTCTTTCTGAAATAATTCAGCTCATCAGCTGTGGGCCACTATTACCTAAAACTGTGTCTTTTAATGCAGATTGTCTGTTCTTCTTGCGATGAGTAACAATAAAGAATGGTGCCAGATTTGTTTTTACATACTTTACATCAGTCATTCATGTTAGTGCTCAGCTAACGTATGCAACTTTTTTGATAGTTTCACAGTTCCTGCATGTGTACTACAATAAACTAGAAATATACACTTGTGTTGATGGACATACACTTGTTAATGCTGATGATGAGGAATTACAACTGAAACATTTATAATGTTCCTTAAACTGAGTAGTGTATCACTGAGAAATGTCCTTCTGAAGTCGTCCTTCCTTGCAAAGAAGGTTCAGGTTGAATAACTAGTTATTCCAATGTTTCATTATCGGACTAGAGGCAGGCTCCAGAAGGGAGCAAAATCTCATTGAGCCCCATGTTAAAATTCTTAACTTTACAGCAGAAAAAAACATGTTTACAGCCTGGTACAAATTGTGGTTTTGGCCTATAAGGCTAAGGCATAATTAAGGGCGTGGTTACAAGTGGATAGCCATTTATTTGGCGTCTATAGTCATTGCGTCACCTCAGCTCCACGCACATCCTGCCTTTTTCTGTTATCCGGAAGTGTCACGCGATGACTCGCTCACAAGATGGCAACGCCCAGTTCGCCCCTACTTTAAGCTTCAGAAGGGCTTATCGGAATCCTATGGGTGACGTCACGGACACTACGTCTATATTTTTTTACAGTCTATGAGTAAGACGCAGTAAAACAAGCGATTGCATCATACGCATATGTAAAATAATGTGATCATCATCATTAAACAGCATATGAATCAAAACTATCTAATGTTATTTACTGAAATGTAGACCCAGGACGAGCTACAGGACTGTGAAGCATTAGAGGCGTTGATGGACTCGATCTACATCTGTGTTTGATCATCTCTCTGAATCTGATCTGGATACAGTGTTTTACAAAAACGTGATTGTCTCAGCTTTTGGTTCAAAATTTTACTTTTTTTATGAAACTTACCCATAGTCAAGTGTTTCTTTTGTTTAAAAAAAGAGGGTCAGTTCTTTAATTCGATATATTGCATGCTCAGATATTTATTAAATAAAATATTCTATGGGCTATTCAAGTTTTGGGGAAATTGTCAAAATCCTGGCGGTGGCTGGCAACTTTTTTTTTTTAAACGCTGATGGGGAAAGAGTTCAGATAAAATGAAAGTGTTCTTTGAATTTTGATGCTTGTAAACCTATTGTAGGAGACCTCCAAAACAAATGTAGAAACCTTTAACTAAAGGGGAATTAACTCCAAAGCTAAATAGGGGTGCTTTAAATAAAACATGCCTAAAAATGGCATTCCACAGTTTCTCTTGCGAAAGGCTGCAAGTAAGTAAATTGGGATCAAAAATAAAATGTTTTTCTTAAAATTCTAATTAACAACAATTTATCTCTTTACATCTCTCTACTGTTTGAAGTGAAAAGCATACATAAATTGCATAAATGATATTGTGCCTTAGTTACGTCACTAGAACTGATTTTGTGTTTAATCTCTGAAGTTTAGGACATCACATATCTTTATATTGGCTGTGTCTGAGGCCTCGTCCACACGAAGCCAGCGCTTTCCTAATCCGATCTTTTTTTTTCCTTGTTTCAAGAAATATCTGCGTCCACACGAGATTAAGAAAACGGACTAAAAACGATGTAGTTTGCATGCCAGGCCAGTGTGTGGCGCTGTAATTCTGCCACATAAATACACTTAAAATGGAGAAGAAGAGTTGTGGCTAGAAGGGGTATAGCAGTGGTCAGAGGTGAGCCAAAATCTCACAATAAAATAACAATAAATACATTTGCTACTTAACAGATGTGTTTTATTAATGCCTACACCTACCCCAACCCAAAACATACCCTTACAATAATGCAGATACGTTAATTAAATGACGCAATATTAATGTGCGCATGCCCAGTGCCCGTAGTTGTATCCCTCACCTATTTCACCGTGCTGGACGTAGTGTGATGACATCACCGTTTCAGAAAATATACGGATTCGCTGTACACACGAAGACGGAAGATGATCGTTTTCAGATTTACCCGCTTTGGGACCCGGTTTTGAAAAATATCGGATTCATGCTTCTAAAACGCCGGATCCGTGTGGACGAAACACTGATACGGTACAAAATGTATACGTATACAGCTAAACGCGTCTCCGTGTGGACGGGGCCTGAAACTTGGCAGCAAGTCAGTCACTGACTTAAGAGACTTTTTTTGTGTGTGTGTGAAGGTACCTGCTAAGGAAAGTAGTTTCAGACTGGCTTCCAAGGCACCATAATATCATGTGTAAGGAACAACCAACCTCTTTGCTCCAGGGCTTTCAGTTTTTCAACAAAACAAAAAAAGGTCACTGGTAAAACACCTACGATCTTATAAAATATTTCTTGAAAAAAACGTTATTTGGTCAGAATATATAGCTATTTTTGAATGGCTGCCAATGGGGAATGTTGCATTCACTTCCTTTTTTTACCTTTTAGACAGTCACCACATTCACCATATCACATACAAAATAAAATCCCAATGTTGGGGCTCTACTTGGGACTTACTGTTTTACTCACTATACTGTCAAAATACTGCACACTCTGAGAAATAGAACTCGCATATGTGTGAACCTAAACAACTGTCCTGCGAAAAATGTCAGGAACCTAGAAAGCTGAAGTTGGGATTTGATTGGCTGTTCCGCCTGCTCACCTGTCATAGTCTTGGCAAATCTCCCCCACTGCGACTAAAGCTTTCAGATACTCGTTAGGCTGGTAGGGGTGGATGTAGTGTAACGAACAACTGTTCTTCGGATCCCCATTAGAGGCTGTGAAATCAATCGCTACCTGAAAAGACAAGCAGCAATCAAAGTGGAGCTTCGACGCTAATTACTTAAAATGTATACACCATATGTGGAGAATCTCTACAGAGCGCTGTCTCCTATCAGCACTGACAGAGAGTAAACAGCTTGTAGTAGAGCTGTAAAATGTATGAGTTGGGACTAATTATGTAAATACAATATACTTGTTGGCTTGTATAGTTTTCACACAGATTTTATAACACAATATTTCAATATATACCAAAAGAAATGCACCAAAAGTTTGGAAACACTTGTCTGACTGTTTGTTATGGTCAAACACGCCATCTAAAGTAATGGTCTTCAAACACCTTCAGGAGGATAACCAATAAAACAAAAGTGTGAACCATATAACAAAAAAGGGAAATACCTATAGTGTATAACCTATATCTTAAAATAGTCGTATTAACAACCCAAAAACGTCTCAGGTTACGTATGTAACCCTAGTTCCCTGAGGGAACGAGACGCTGCGTCGAAACGCTGTGAGAACGCCTCTGCGTTAATGCGTCGTGAAGCGCCTGTAGAACCATTCCATCGGAAAAAAGATCGATCGTCGCCGACGTGATGACGTCGCCGACGTGATGACGTCATCAACCGGAGACTATAAAAGGTCCGCGAACACAAACAGGAACTAGCTTCTGATAAAGCCTGAAGTAAGTGATCACGGACACGCCGGGAGTATGGCAGAGCGACGCAGCGTCTCGTTCCCTCAGGGAACTAGGGTTACATACGTAACCTGAGACGTTCCCTTTCGGGGAACTCGAGCTGCGTCGAAACGCTGTGAGAACGCTTATACCCACATCGCCATAGGACCAAGTGTCTCGTATGTGTGAAGCCGAAGCGCACACGGTTACGAGAGTACCTGTGCCCCAACTGTAGATGCCAGGTCTAGTTCATAGAACCTGACGAAAGTTAAAGGAGACGACCATCCGGCCGCGTTTACAAATATCGTGGAGGGACGCCCCCGACAAAAGTGCTTAAGAAGCAGCCATACCCCTAGTTGAATGCGTCCGGACAGCCAGTGGAGACTGCTGCCCGGCCGCCTCATAAGCAAGTGAGATGGCCTCGACCACTCACTTGCTCATCCTCTGCTTAGATACTGGGGCCCCTTCTTAGGGGGCCCGAAACAGACAAACAGCTGATCAGTTTTCCTCCACAGGGCAGCTCTGTGGACATAGTATCTAGTGCTCTAACAGGGCACAGCAGATTAATCTTCCTGGTCTGACGTCGTGAAAGGAGGAGGACAGAATGCTTGAAGAGTAATGGGGCCCCGTGGGCTCGTAGGAACCTTGGGGACATAACCCGGCCTGGGATGAGAAAACCCCGGCGCAAACTCTAGACATGAGTGCATAACAGGCCTCAACCTTAAAGTGCCACGGAGGAAACGTGTAATCAGAGGGTGTCTTCCCAAGACACTCCACCCAAAGGGACGTGGACGGCACCCAAGGCCGCCACGTACGCCTCTATTGTGGAGGGGGTCAACCCTGCCGAGAACCTCGCCTGCAGAAACTCCAGCACTGTACCAACCGGGCAGTTAACTGGGTCCCACTGGCGTTCTCTGCACCATGCTGAGAAAAGTTTCCCTTTCAGAGCGTACAGTTTCCTCGTGGACGGAGCTCTGGAGTGAAGGATGGTCTCTACGACCTCGGCCGAGAGACCTTCCTCTATGAGCCTAGCCCCCTCAGAGGCCAGGCCCACAGTTTCCACATCTCTGGGCGTGGGTGCAGGAATCTCCCGCCCGCCTGAGAGAGTAGATCCCTCCTGGTCGGAATCTCCATCGGAGAGCCTTCCAGGAAAGATATCAGGTCCGAAAACCATACTCGGGTCGGCCAGTACGGAGCCACTAGGAGTACCTGGGCCCCGTCCCGGCGTACCCTCTCCAGAACTCCTGGAAGCAAGACAATCGGGGGGAAGGCGTACAGAGGTAGCCTCGGCCACCCCTGTACCATGGCATCCACCCCAGCGGGGCTGGATGGGTCAGAGAAACTACTGCGGGCAGTGAGAACTCTCCGCCGAAGCAAATAGCTCCCATATACCTTCCATAGGAGCTCCACCACTTCTGGGTGGAGTCTCCATTCCCCGGGCCTCGGCCCCTGCCTCGACAGGCTGTCTGCTTCCTGATTCAGGACCCCCGGGATATATACTGCTCTGACTGACAGCAATTTCCCTTGGGCCCACAGGAGGATCCGATGTGCCAATTGTCCAACGGACGGGACCTCAGACCCCCCTGGTGATTTATATAGACGACCACCGATGTGTTGTCTGCACATGGTGGCCCCTTGAGGTCGGGCAGGAACTGTTTCAATGCAAGAAACACTGCGAGCATCTCTAGCCGATTTACGTGCCAGTGCCGCTGATGTTCCTGCCATAGACCCTGGGATGAGCGACCACTCATGGTCGCCCCCCCAGCCCGTGAGAGAGGCATCTGTCGTTAGCGTTACGCGACGAACATGAGCCCCCAACACGGGACCCTGAGCGGGTTTTTCCACATGACCAGAGCACGTAGGCATCGCCGCGTGACTTTGATCGTGCGGAGCGGATTTCCCCTCGGGGAGAACCCTTTTGTTTTGAGCCACCACTGCAGTGGCCTCATGTACAGTAGGCCAAACGATATCACGTTGGACGCTGCTGCCATGAGACCTAACAGTTTCTGGAACCGTTTCACAGTGACGGCTCGGCCTAGCTTCTGTTCTTTGGCGGCTGCCAGGATCGATGCTATGCGTGTTGGCGATAATTGCGCCCGCATAATTACCGAGTCCCAGTTCACACCTAGAAAAGTGGTTCTCTGAGCCGGAGAAAGCACACTCTTCTTGGCGTTCAGCCTCAACCCCAGCTTCGACATATGGGCGAGAACAGCATCTCGATGCTGAACCGCCATCTGCTCTGTATTCGCTAGAATCAGCCAGTCGTCGATATAGTTCAGTATGCGGATGCCCTGTAGACGCAGCGGCGCCAGAGCTGCATCCACACACTTGGTGAACGTGCGGGGTGACAGTGCTAGACCGAAGGGAAGTACACGATATTGGTATGCCTCTCCCCCGAAGGCAAACCTCAGGAACTTCCTGTGATGTGGAAGGATGGAGACATGAAAATACGCATCTTTGAGGTCTATGGTGACAAACCAATCCTCCGATTTGACCTGCGCTACAATCTGTCTGAGTGTAAGCATCTTGAATTTGAGCTTGGCCACCGAGCGATTCAATAGCCGCAGATCTAATATCGGGCGTAAGCCCCCATCCTTCTTCGGCACGATGAAGTAACGGCTATAAAAGCCAGACTCCCTGCTGGGAGGGGGAACCCTCTCTATAGCCCCTTTTTGCAGGAGTGTCTCTACTTCCTGTGCCATTACCAGAGCCTGCTCCGGGCCCACCTCTGTAGGTAGGACACCGCAGAAAGGAGGTGGCCGACTTCTGAACTGAATGGCGTACCCCTTTTCTATTATCTGCAGGACCCACTGAGATATATTCGATAGACGTTTCCACTCGTCTAGAAAATCTACTAAGGGAACCAGCCTCTCGAGGCTGGCCTCTGGTGTATTTTGAGCAACAAGCACAGTGCCCTGAAGCGGCGGACCGGCAGGGAACGACTGACTTGACTGCTCGGGAGCCCCCCGAAGGGGGAGCGGACCACCCTCGAGTGGCCCGCGGGGACCGTCTGCGCCCCGGCATTGCGGCGGGGTTGGCAGCGCGGCCCCCAGAGGGCGCTGCAGGACAACGGGTACCGTAGGCAGAGGTAAACACCATTTCCCTTCGGAGGGGACTACCCTCAGCGTCCTTTTGTTTCCCCTGCCCTCCGAGGAGGGGGCGGACCACCCTCAGGTGGCCCGCGGAGACCCTCTGCGCCCCGACATTGCGGCGGGGTTGGCAGCGCGGCCCCTTGAGGGTACCGAAGGAAGACGGGTACCGTATGCTGAGGTAAGCACCGTCTTCCCACGGAGGGGAAACTAAGGGAACCAGCCTCTCGAGGCTGGCCTCTGGTGTAATTTGAGCAGCGAGTGCAGTGCCCTGAAACGGCGAACCGGCAGGGAACACCTGACCTGACTGCTCGCATGCCCTCCGAGGAGGGGGCGGACCACCCTCAGGTGGCCCGCGGAGACCCTCTGCGCCCTGACATTGCGGCGGGGTTAGCAGCGCGGCCCCCTGTGGGCACCGAAGGAAGACGGGTACCGTGTGCTGAGGTAAGCACCGATTTCCTTCGGAGGGGAAATGCCAGGGACGATGCAGCTGAAGGCGAGAGATAGCTCGCAAGCGTCTCTTCGATCTTCGGCATCGCCCCATAACCATAGTGTCTCAGCCCAAATATATTACTATATGCAGATGTATGTGGGCTGAACACTCTATATGATACCGCTTGTTTCCTCCATGACCTAGACACCTCGGTGTGCAGGTCAGGGAAGAATGGCAGGACGTTGATGCTTTGCACGAGAGGGCAGGAATCGCTCATCTAATTTCGTTCTCTCTGATTTCGATGGGATTCAGATATTTCAGCCAGCCAGTCATTTCTTATTTTTATATTTAACCTGGCCACAGCTCTCGTGAGAACCTCAACTCACTAGCGGGTGACTGAAGTGGCGAGTCTTCAGTCGCGATGCTCTCAACGTCCACCTCCTCAGAGCTGGATAGTTGGAGCACCGGTGCCCCGCCCAGGGAGGAAGAGACCGCAGAGCGGGCTTCCAAACCCCGAGACGAGACACTGGACGATACAGGTGAGGGCTGAGATAAGGCCGGGCCCGTCTCAAACCCCTCTGTAAAGTCCACTTTTTTTTTTTTTTCTTTTTTTTTTTTTTTCACTCGCAGGGGACTGAAGTGGTGAATCTTCAGTCGCGATGCTCTCAACGTCCACCTCCTCGGAGCTGGATAGTTGGAGCACCGGCGGCTCTCTCGGGGGGGAAGAAACCGCAATGCGTGCTTCCAAGCCCCGAGAAGAACCGCTGGATGGAGCAGGTGAGGGCAGAGATAAGGCAGTGCCCGTCTCAAACCCCTCTGCAACATCCAATTGTGAACCCCACGACTGCAGCCTCCGCTCTGCCTCGGCAGCAGCGGGACCAGAGCCGCGGGGAACACGAGCCGAGGCACCCTCCTCGAAGAGTGCCCGGCGGGAGCGCAGCGTTCTCAGTGGCATACGCTCACAGTGCTCGCAAGCAGCCCCCTCGAGGGCTGCCTGGGCATGCTGCGCTCCCAAGCATGCAACACAGAGAAGATGTGTGTCCCCGCCCGTGATGTAGCGTGGGCAGGGAGGAACACACTTTCTGAAATTGCTGCTTTCACTCGCCATTTCTATCTATTTTATTTTCTCTTTTTTCTGTTAATATATGAAATATTTAACAAAAGGGTGGAAAATCTCTGATAATAGACAGACAAAAACACCAAATAGACAGACAGGTTCACACAGATCGCTTACTGAAGGCACAGAAGCTAGTTCCTGTTTGTGTTCGCGGACCTTTTATAGTCTCCGGTTGATGACGTCATCACGTCGGCGACGTCATCACGTCGGCGACGATCGATCTTTTTTCCGATGGAATGGTTCTACAGGCGCTTCACGACGCATTAACGCAGAGGCGTTCTCACAGCGTTTCGACGCAGCGTCTCGTCCCCGAAAGGGAACTTAATTTAATTGAATTTAACTACATTTATCACTAATGAATGTTGACATAATCATATAATTCAGTGATTCAGAAAATTAATTTTTAATTTTCTTTTGTCAGTTATAACTTTTAAAATTAATCCAGACATAATTATTCTGGATTTTATAGCGTTCATCTAAAGTGCCTGAACCAACATTTAATTAACCATATCCCTGAAAGTAAGATCCTCTTCTTAGTAATAAAATGTTCTATTTTATCAGAAAAGGTCTCAAAAAAATTGCAGGTCCACCATTATGCCTTATAGAGAAATATCAACACTTAATAAAATTGCATGTTATGTAAATTCATAAAACAGCCAGAAAGCATTTTAATTGACACTAATTATAAAAACCTTTCAGAGGACCTTACATGACAACAATGTAGAAAGATCTAATAGTGACAGATAATTAAAAAATAATAATAATGTAACACTACAGTGCACACAAAAGTGTTGTGTGAAAATAACAGCGCTGTAAGCAGGTGAGACAATTATTATTTTATAAATGATGCAAAACCTGAAAAACATTTGGAATGACACTTTGTTTTTCCTGTTCCCATTAGTATGTACACATGGTAATGAATAATAAATCATGAGTGCTCTGACTAATAATAACATCATTTATTAAACAAAGCTGGCGGCTATGCTAATGTCAGAGAAAACAAATGATAATGGATGATTCGTTTTATTGATATAAACAGATAAATTAACTCCATCGACTAAAAAAAACGCAAGTATCTGTCTGGACTTACTGTAAACTGTATTTGGCAACCTCCCATGATGTAGTCCAGAAAGGAATGCATCTTAATTATCTGTGGATACAAAAGGACAGGTTAACATGAATTCAAGCACTTCATGCTGCCATCTTCTTCTCATCACTTCTAATTTATGTCATCTATGATCAAACTCAGTGGCCATTTGCAGAGCTGGGATCTCACATTTTAGCCGGATGGAATGACTTCTAGCAGTGTGAAGTTCCCACCTCCATCTACTGTAACCATCAACGCCTCTGCTGACAGTGTGTCACTGCCGCTTTTTGAAATACAGGGCCTACGGGGAGGAGACAAGGTCCAAATGTCCTCTAGAGAGTGTTTTATGATGAAAATATTACCTTGCATTGGTTCAGAATGACAATCCCAGAGTTCTTGTAATTCTTCTTCTTGACTTTATATTTGGGGTTTATGCATTCCCACTGGACCTGTCATTGTTTAAAAAAACATTTTTTTTTTAAAACATTAGCTTTTCATCAGTACGGTTTGGAATAGGTAATTGAGACAACCTGGATAATGAAAGAGATGGTGCATAATCGCTTCCCATTGGAGCACCAAAACCAGTGCTCCAGTAAGACAATAGACTCAGAAAACAACATTTTTAGTTATAATAATGAGGAATGATGTCGAGCCTGGAAGCGATGTTCTAAAATAATTAGCTGAGTCTAGTACTGATGCCTGCGGTACTGAGATACCAGCCCAGAGCGCTCAGGACTTCACAAGAGAACGAAGTGTCATCCAGCTAGCTGTGCATTTTAGCAGAGTTACAATTAATTGAAAGCTTAAAACACAATGGCTTATTGTTTTCCAAATCAGAAAGAGATGCAGTCTTGATAAAGTCTTTAGCAGTAATGGTTAATCATGGAGCCATTTTTTAGAACAAGCTGTAAATTGTAGACTGTGCTGTGCAAAAAACTCTTAACACATAACATCCTCATTATGATTATTAAGGAGGATGCGTTTCTTTTTGTGTGAATTTTCAACCTTAAAAATGGCAATTATTCGGCTTGCTGCCACTTTCTATTTAGTGGTCTTTCATAGCATAGTGGTCTTGAAATTCAATAAAGTGCAAACTCCAGAATGAATGAATGGACAATTAGAGAGCAGGTGCAGGGCTATGAACTCCAATGTCATGTTTTTTTTTGTGTTTATGAGACATTTTTAAGTTTAAAGCAACATGCTCTTTTGCAACAGACTTACAGAATAGCATTTCAAAGTCATTCCTATCAGTTGTTATTAAGGTTTAATTATTAAGGTTGTTATTAAGGTTCTAAATGTATTCTAATTATGCAATTATTCGACTGAAAATTCCATTAGATGACATTGTTCTTTTGCAGCCAGTCATTTTGAGTTTAATTATGTTTTTGGTCAGGTCTTTCTTTTAAGGATTTGGTTTCTAAGTCATTCAGTTAGGGTGCGTTCACACTTGTAGTTCGGTTCGTTTGGTTCGTTTGGTCCGGACCAAAAAACAAAACCAAACATAATAGTCCTGGTCCGCTTAGCGTTCACACGGGCATTTTTAACAGCGAACCTAAAGTTACCGACCCAAAGGCACAGGGAGACGCTCACAACCTGATTGGTCGGCTTATATGACGTAGGAGCTCGCTTACCGAACATTCAGAACAATGCTGTGTGCGGATTACACGCGCGGGCATTTTATGCGTGTACATGGTATTATTTTTTACCAGAGAACTCATGAAGAGCTCATGAAATGTTCAAAACATTCAAAACAACGCTGTGTGCTGGATTAAACGCGATCATTTTATGCGTGTAACACATTTGGCATTATTTCTTACCAGAGAACTCATGAAGAGCTCATGAAATGTTCAAAACAACGCTGTGTGCTGGATTAAACGCGATCATTTTATGCGTGTACATGTGGCATTATTTTTACCCGCTGAGAACTCATGAAGAGCTCATAAAATGTTCAAAACATTCAAAACAGCAGCAGGATTCCCTCCGTTGTGCAGAACAGAGACGGCCGTTCTGTCGTCTGCACCTGCTAATAATGGGCAACACAGGAACTTTGATGAGAAGAGCCAGGTATGCTTTTTGTGTGTTTTAGCATTTTCGAAACATGCTCGTCTGACCAAATATTGATGATCGAGGCTCTTCCTCGTTGCTCCACGTTTGCCCTCTAATGTTAAAGTTACTCATTTTGGATACACCGATCTTTCCGCGTCGTCAAATCAGCTGCATTATGCGTCGCATCTTGTGACATTACGTCCGGTTTTTGGTCCGTTTACATGTCTTTGGTCCGTGTTGCGTTCATATATCAATCGAACCGCACCAGAGTTCGTTTGGAAGCGGACCGAGACCCATCTTTTTAGCGGTCTCGGTCCGCTTGTTTGGTGCGCACCAGGGTTCGGATGGCAGCGTTCACATATGTTCAAATGAACCGCACTAACCGAGCAACCGCACCAGGGTTCGTTTTAATCGAACCAAACATGACAAGTGTGAACGCACCCTTAGTCTGTCTACCTGCCTGTCTGTTTCTTTATCTATATGTCTGTCTGTCATCTGTTCATCCACCAATTAAGTTCAAGGACATTTTAGGTAAATCTGTACAGAATCTGTTAAAGTGTAAAAGAAACTAAACTTACTATGACCCAAATGAAGATCTCCTCATGTAACCTCATTTCTCTTTCATCTTTCACTTTTGCTGATTACTCTTTGAACCAAACTACTCATTCCTACTCATCATTAGCTGAACTCTGTATATCTCAGAGAGCTGTTTCAAATGAAGCCAACTGGATTTAAATAGATGCTTGGCATGTATGGTGTGGTGGATGTGAAAGTGCTAAAATAAATTGCAGTATTTTTTTATAAGTTTATAAGTTTAAAACCGTTACCTGTCTTCCATCCATCGCCAATCGCATCTCTTTGAATGTAGCTTGAAACTCCCCTATGAAATCGTGCTTTCCGTTCGAGTCCCAGTCCCACACTGTACACTGGATGTTAAGGGAAGAACACAACAGACAAAATAATTAAAGGCAAACAAAAGATATTAATAAGTCATCTAAAGATGATCATATCATGATCTTAATCCTTGAAAACATTTTACAGATGTTAAATTAAATACAAAAAATATCACTAAAACCTACACTTGTGGTCAGAATTATTGGCACCTGGGGTAAATATGATCAAAGATGGCTGTAGAAAAAAAAGGTTTATCCTTTTGATCTATCATTTGAAAAAACAGCAAAAATGTAACCTTTTATTGAAGTAAAAGAATTTAAAGTGTGTGTGTGGGGGGGGGGGGGTGTCATTTTGTCTTCAAGTGACATTTTTGTGTTGGTTTTGATGTTTGTTTTGGATCACTGTCCTCCAGATTTCCAGCAGAGGACGTATTTGCTAGAATCCATGATAACATGTATCTGAAAAGGATGTCCAGGACATCCTCCAGCAAAAAAGGCCCACAAAATTAAAGATTCAGCAGTATATTTAACCGTGGACATGGCATACTTTTTAACCCTGCTTGCACCAAACCCATCTTGTGGGTTTGCTGCCAAAAACTCTTCTTTTAGTTTAATAGGTCCCTTTTAAAGTTCCAGTCGTGTCGGACAACTGAATATGCTGAAGTTTATTTTTGGATGAGCGAGGAGGATTTTTCTTGAAACTTTCCCAAACAACTTGTGGTTGTGCAGTTGGATTTTTTTCTGACCCCAAGACTCAACTAATCTCTGCAATTCTCCATCTGTGATCTTTGGAGAGTCTTTGGCCACTCAAACTCCCCCTCGCCATGCATTAGGGTGATACAGACACATGTCCTCTTCCAGGCCGCTTCGTAACATCTTTAGCATATTGGAACTTCTTAATTATTGCCCTGATGGTGGAGATGGGGATTTTCAATGATTTAGCCATTTTATTTTTTTGTGAAAATTTGTTTCATTTTGTGATCTTTTGCTGCACATCAGAACTATATTCTTTGGTTTTATTGTGATGAATGATTCAGGGAATTAGGCCTTTTTGTTTCCTAATAGTTATACTCCTGTGAAACAAACAAGACGTCATAATTTCATGCTCCTAGTCACCCTGGTGTGCTAATAAAAAAAGGGTAAATATTAATGTGAATATACTTCAGAAATATTTTACTCATCAAAATCTCTAGGTGCCAATAATTATGATAATTATGAATTATGTGTTTTTAGAGAAAAACATTTGTTTCATAATGTGTTTTTTTTTTTTTTCACTTTCAATTCTTTAACTTCAAATGAAAGATTAAATGTTTCTGATTTTGAAAGAAAGATCAAAAAGATCAACAATGCATATTTACAGCCATATTTGATCATATTTACCATTGGTGCCAATAATTCTGACCACAACTGTATATACGTGTTGCTCCAGTGGTATGTTATCCATGCATGACTTAACCTCTCTTATGCTTCTGGGGCCGTATTCACAAAACATGTTATCTTACCACTAAGAGTTCTCCTAAATGGCAGTAAAAGTTCTTAGTTACAAGTTTCCTCTTAAAACCTATTCACAAAGCTGCTGAGATCAACTTTTACTAAGGAATAGAGAGAAGTCTTAAGCTAAGTGTAATAGCGTGATGTCATCACTGATAGTGGAGGGATCTCTGTCAGTGATTTAAATATAGAAATATTTTGTTGAACGAGGTTTCATGTTGCCAAATTCAAATAAAATGTTTAAAATAAGAACGTTCCCATATTAAAATAAAGATTTTGAAAAGTAGGCTATATGTCAATAATTAAACTAGTATATGTTCAGCTAACTGTCAGACTCTAACATGTCTGCAAGAGAGATTGCAGAGAATTCAAGCAAAAATTATGTTTTATTAAAAAAAATAGTGAGGAGCATATTTCAAAGTGTCTATCTAATCAGCACGAGAGGAGGTATATATATACAGCCGAGAGCCAACTCCCTTAACGTGAGTTACCTCCTCCGTTTTCTGCATTCCTCCACCACCCCGTTCCTCACTCTCTGTCTGCCATACGAGGCAGAACTCTGGGTTTAGGCTAAATTCAGAGCTCAGAGCCCTCGGTTGGTTCGGACACCATGTCAAATACAGTTATATCATTTTACTTTATTCAATATATTTTTTTAGTGTGAACTCACAAAAACAACTACCAATCTTACAATTTTTTTATTATTAAAGATACATTAATTATCACTTTTGCCTCAATGTTGTATAGTGTCTTTGGGCAGATCGCGGCAAAAGCCATTATGATTGTTTGTGATTTGGTCTTAGAGATTAGGAGTCCTCTTAACTACTCCTAGCGTTTTATCAATTTAGGAGCTCGTTTTAGTGCTAAAATGCGGTGTGAAATACTCTTAGAGCAATAATGTAGGAGTCCTAAAAATAGGACTGACACACTAATTATTTGTAATAATTTCTCCTAAATTGGCAAGTTAGGAGCCAGTTTTAGCCTTAAGATGTTTTGTGAATACGGACCCTTCTTTTTTTCTTATTGTATTTCTTCTCTCTTCACACTCCCCATCCTCCTCACATACATACATACATATGTTTGTTTCCTCTATAGATGTCAAGTTTGAATAATTTTTTTCTATCATTCCTCTGGAGCAGAAAAAAAGATATTCTGAGGGATGTGGACACCATACTCTTGTTAAACCCACACTGTAGTTGACTACATGCGGTCCACAGAGAGTGTTGAACATCAAACATGTCTGGAAACCGAACACACAGCATACAGAACTGGAGCAGACTCACCATCACTGTGCCCCATGCATCCATGCATTAAACATAAAGGGACATGACAAATTAATTAAAGTTTGATGGTTTCCTGCAATATTCAAGACAACAGGGGGTTGACTTATCTAATGTTGCTGTAAAAGATGGAACCAGAACATAGTGTGGGTGCATTTAATTCACAAAGGACTCAGCTTGAGCAATTCGGTTACCACATTATTATACTTTTATGATGCAAGATGGAAAGCAGTTGGACAAGCACAGATACCAAAGCTAAAAATTTTATGTTAAAAAAGCTATACAGGTCCTTCTCAAAAAATGTGCATATGTGATAAAAGTTCAGTGAAAAAGTTCATGAAAAGGTTCTCTAAACGAGCTATTAACCTAATCATCTGAATCAACTAATTAACTCTAAACATCTGCAAAAGATTCCTGAGGCTTTTAAAAACTCCCAGCCTGGTTCATTACTCAAAACCGCAATCATGGGTAAGACTGCCGACCTGACCCTGTCCAGAAGGCCATCATTGACACCCTCAAGCGAGAGGATAAGACACAGAAAGAAATTTCTGAACGAATAGGCTGTTCCCAGAGTGCTGTATCAAGGCACATCAGTGGGAAGTCTGTGGGAAGGAAAAGGTGTGGCAAAAAACGCTGCACAACAAGAAGAGGTGACCGGACCCTGAGGAAGATTGTGGAGAAGGACCGATTCCAGACCTTGGGGGACCTGCGGAAGCAGTGGACTGAGTCTGGAGTAGAAACATCCAGAGCCACCGTGCACAGGCGTGTGCAGGAAATGGGCTACAGGTGCCGCTTTCCCCAGGTCAAGACACTTTGTGCTACAGAGAAGCAGCACTGGACTGTTGCTGAGTGGTCCAAAGTACTTCTATATGTCATTCGGAAATCAAGGTGCCAGAGTCTGGAGGAAGACTGGGGAGAAGGAAATGCCAAAATGCCTGAAGTCCAGTGTCAAGTACCCACAGTCAGTGATGGTCTGGGGTGCCATGTCAGCTGCTGGTGTTGGTCCACTGTGTTTTATCAAGGGCAGGGTCAATGCAGCTAGCTATTAGGAGATTTTGGAGCACTTCATGCTTCCATCTGCTGAAAAGCTTTATGGAGATGAAGATTTCATTTTTCCGCACGACCTGGCACTGCTCACAGTGCCAAAACCACTGGTAAATGGTTTACTGACCATGGTATTACTGTGCTCAATTGGCCTGCCAACTCTCCTGACCTGAACCCAATAGAGAATCTGTGGGATATTGTGAAGAGAAAGTTGAGAGACGCAAGACCCAACACTCTGGATGAGCTTAAGGCCGCTATCGAAGCATCCTGGGCCTCCATAACACCTCAGCAGTGCCACAGGCTGATCGCCTCCATGCCACGCCGCATTGAAGCAGTCATTATTGGTCGGATGAAATATGCAAATTTTTTGAGATTTTGGGTTTTCATGAGCTGTATGCCAAAATCATCAGTATTAAAACAATAAAAGACCTGAAATATTTCAGTTGGTGTGCAATGAATCTAAAATATATGAAAGTTTAATTTTTATCATTACATTATGGAAAATAATGAACTTTTATCGCATATGCAAATTTTTTGAGAAGGACCTGTATGTAGGATTCAGAAACCCTTGTTATTAGCGACACCGGTGGCCGTTAAGTTAACTTGTTGAACTCTAGAACTACTAGAAAATCAAAGCCATACCTCTAAACAAGTTTGAGGTTGATATATCAAAAAAATTTGCTCTCAGTAAGATTTTTTTTCCAATTGTATCAAATGAAAGAAAAATGTCATATACACCCTAGAATGGCTTGAATGCGAGTTAATCATTGGATAATTTTTGGTGAACTATCCATTTAAGCTTTAAAGTAAAATATACATATTTTTTTTTAAATCACCAAAAAATTACTTCATTGCTAAACCATTGAAGCCAACATTTGGAATGAGTTATGATAAGCTGTATTTATTTGAAATTTCAAAATGTAAACATTAAAGAGTATACTCCATAATTTAATAAGTGTTATTTGTGCAACATATAGGGTTTAAAAAACTAAACTGTAAATCAAGGACACAACTAATAATAAAACACTTGAGTTGTGATATTTACAGAATATTCATAAATAACTGTTTTATAGTTCTAAAAATGCATTATAACTAGGCCTGTCGCGATAGTCAATAAATCAATTAATCGCACAATTTATACAAAAATTTGCTCAATATTTTTTCCCGCCGCGATAATTCCCATTTGCATGCTTGTCTGTTTTCCTCATCTCTCTCTCTGACTCCACGCACCTCATCTGTTTGGGGGGGGTGTTTATACTCGACGACGCGCAGACTGGGTTCCGCCGATGTCATGCTTGGCCAGATTCGCCTGAACTCGTGCTTCTTCTGTTACGGAGCCGCACGCAAAGTTACAAAATTTGAGGTGCATACCGCCAAGCGAAATGTGGTGTCACACACTCCACGTTGACGTCAATTTTGCTGCGCGCACCCTCGCGATTGTGTAGAGGCGTCGAGTATAAACAAGGCTTAAAGCTACACTGAAGTTAGCAGTTTGATAAATACAAATAAATACAAATTTTTGCCAAATAAATGAACAGGATGTCATCAATGTCTTCTCTCTTGCTGTATCAAAATCTCACCTATAGCTTTCCTCAGAGATGGGCAAGTCGAGTTTAGTTTGTGCATGATTACATGATATAAAAAAAAAAAAAAAAATAAAATAAATAATACAAAAAAGTGTTTACGATTAAAAGAAAAAAAACAACAACAAGAACCGTGATATGAACCGAACAGCGGGTTTGGTGAGCGGTGCCGCCCCTAACAGGCACCAAGAACACAATCATCCGTTGCAATTTTCCATTTTATTTATTGGATTTGGTATTTATTCAAGTGTCCAAAAGTTTATTGTTTTTAATTTTGTGGAAACCTTAATAAATACAGTACAAGATACTTTGATGAAAGGACATTTCAAAAGAGCAGCATTTAATTGAAATAGAAATCTTTTGTAAAATCATAGATGTCTTTACTCTTTTCACTATTTTCATGATAATGCATGTTTTCTGAATAAAGGTCTTACACACTCTTGAAACTTTTACATGGTAGTACGTGCTATATACTAAGCTTGTTAAGAAAATGACAACTTTTGGACAACCATTCAAGTTACAGCTGTCCACAAGGAGACATACAAGAAGTATACTTGTGTCTTGGTTTGCTGACATTTATGTTTACTGGATCTCTGAACCACTTTAGGAACCAAACACATGATATACCAAGAGCCATGTTAAGCAGCCGATAGATAGACTCTCACATGAGAGTTTAATGTTCATGAAAAAGTTTAAAAGTGTCTGGTACATCATTTTAACTGATTGATTGATACTCTGTTAGACATAGAATGAGATGTCAGTGTACACAACAAGAAAAATTAAATCAAAATGCTTACCATTTCATTAGCCCACAACAAATACGCTTCAATGGAGTAGTAATAAGACCTGTCAAATATTGGCAGGATCCAATCAATCACAGCCATTTCGAATGAACCTCACATGGCTCCGTCATGGCACTCGTTAAGTGTTCAGTAGGTCCTACAAAGAAGACGTGTTTCCCACACCAAGTGTGGTGAGACGGCAGCAGGCAGCCCGGTCTGGGAATGGGGTGAGCTCCAGCTGTGAGCGGAGTTATGTTCGTGTGTGATTCTGCAGATGGCATGGAGGACGGCTGGCACTAAATGAGCCTGAGCCGTTTGCTCATATAACTGTAATAAGGTCTGTGTTCTGTTCATTCATGAGTGGGCCGAAGGGAGGCCACACGCAGCCATATGCTGATGCACTATATGAGCTGGAAGAGAGGCACACAGGTGCCCTTAAGAGATGTTTATAGAGGTAACAAAGCACATTTAAATGGAAACTCCAGTGTAACACTGCTTTAAAGAAGCGATGAATTGAGAAATCAACTTTCCCTTGAGCTTTTGATATATAAAAGGTCATGGTAATATAAGAATATCCTATAAGTTTTAGAGCTGAAAACTCAGGCTCAGCAAACGGTCCTGTGCTTCATCCTTACATCATCGCGGGACAAAACACCGCCTCTACAGAATAATAAGTGCGTCTAATTCAGTAGCCCCACAGGCGACTCATCGGATCACACTAGCCAGCAGCAGTAAACAAGCTGAAGAAGATAGCAAGATATTGTGGAAGAACATAGTCACTGCATAAGCTTCCTTCAGATCCTAATATTAGGAATGTGTAATACTTCATTTATTTTGAATAAAGTTCCAGCTCAGGTGGGGAAGACAATGTACGCGTGTTCACTTCATTTCAATTTAAACACTGAAATCATTTATAAACAAGCCTCAAGTGCTGGATTTGCAGACACAATGTTGTGCCTTCTATATTGGATCCGACAGGAATGGTGCAACAAACTTTGCACTCAAAAAGGTGAGTAACGTCTTTTTTATATGTAATAGTAGTCCCGGGGCTTTGTGTTTCCCAGACCAGCTACCAAAACCTACGCCCGTTGGCAGCAGTAATATATTTCTTTCTTGATCTGGGCACGTGTGCGTGCGGTTTGCGCATATATCGACCGATCAGGCGGGCCACGTAATACAGAAATAATATTCCAATCAATCGCAGACGGATGAGAAATTTTTTGATAAAGACATTTACGAGCCCTGTGATCGAGATAATCATTCCGGTTGCCGCTTTCAAAACAATCCCTCCCTCATGTGAACTGAACTGACAGAGGAGCTGAAGTTCATTAAATATGCAAATCTTCTCCAATCCTAGCCGTGGGCGTTTACTTCCAAGTCTCCAGTGCTGCACACCCATCAAAACCCAGCGTTTAGGAGAGAGCCTCAAAATCAGTGTAGAAAATAGCCTATTACTTATTAGTTATGATGTTTTTGAATGTAAAAACCACACAAACATCATTAGTTGACCTCAGACAACAGTATAAAAAATAAAAAGCCAGTTCATGACACCTTTCAAGTACACTACCAATATTGTTTTGATCTATTACTGTATATGCATCCTTGTTGAATATTCTACAGGATGCATTAAACAGATCAACTGTCAATTTTTAATATAATGCTTTTGAATGCTATTCATAAAAGTATCCTGGGAAAAAATGCATCATGGTTGCCATATAAATATTAAGCAGCACTGTCATAACAAAAAGTAGTTTCCTGAGGACCAAATCAGCATATCAGAATGATTTCTAAATGATGTTTGAATGGTAATATCTATACCTAAAAATCTAGCGGTAACTGTTTTTATTATTGACCCATATGTGTTTTAATTAAAGAAATAATTAATCAGCCAAACAATTAAATCATTAATTTTTGCTACTTAAGTTTTAAATGTATTATAATATATACTAATAATATTTTGTTAATAATTGGGTTAAGAACATAACACTATATATATTTAAGAGACATTTTGAAACAACAAAAAATAACATTTATATATTAAATTGAATAAAATACATTTTTAGCTTAATAACATTTCTATAAATGTAAAAAGATTTTAGGTTGTCTACAAACTGGAAGGTTGGTGGTTCAATCCCCGGTTCCACCTGACCAAGTGTCGAGGTGTCCATGAGCAAGACGCCTAACCCCAGCTGCTCCCGACGAGCTGGATGGCGCCTTACCTGGCTGACACCGCCGTCGGTGTATGAATGGGTGAATGTGAGGAAAAAATGTAAAGCGCTTTCTTTGGATGGCCATAGGGTCTGTTGAAAGTGCTATATAAAAATAGAGTCCATAAAGCACAAATACAACAAAAAAATGTATTGTATTTATAGCAGGTACATTTGATTATATACACATGAATATAATAATTTGACAAGAGGTACTTTAATTTCAATTCCTCCAGGAAATTACTACTTTTAATATTAAATTAGTGCACTTGAACGCATTCAACTCAAACTCTCTCTGAGTAATTCCTTTGCCAATTCAATCAAGCAGTCTTTGATGAATATCGAACAAATAAATGAAGCAAGAGAAGGCCAGAGACCAGAAAGAGAAAGGCAAATTAGAAAATGTACATATTTAAGTAAAACACATGGGAAATCCTGGTGAATCCTGACTGAAACACATCGAGCCAGAGCCCACGAGCCTAATAGTCCTGAGCCAGTATAATCAGGCCATTTGACTGATGAGAGTTCCTGCCCCAGATAGCTGATCTCAACACACACACAGGTCCAGCAACACATACATTTCAAAGCAGTATGGAAATCAGCAATGCAATCTGTCTGCATATAAAAGCAACCTCACATGCAATCTAGTCTATAACTGGTAACCATCTAAACCATTCAAGGCTATTAAGAATATAAACAACTTAAATAATGATAATTTAACAAAATCTGTAATTTGTTCTCTTTGACAGAAATATGTAAAGCAAAAAGCAACAGTTCAAGTCAGCGCTAAGTGCAGTCTGATCATATTCCATACAACTATATGGGCCCTATTTTGAGTCTGAGTGCATGGTCTGAAGTGCAGGTGCAGGTACACACTTAAGGTGTGTCCGAATCAAATTTTGCTATAGTTTAAAGATGCAAAATACGGTTGGTGCATGGTTCAAAAGGGTTGTGCCTAGTCTCTTAATGAGTCATGGATGTAACGTGCAATATACCAATCAGAGTCTCATCTCCCATTCCCTTTAAAAGCCATGGCAGATTCGCTATTTACATGGCGGAAAGACTGAATGCTTCTCCAGAAAGGAATTCTTTTATTTTTACTTGCAAGATATAAACTCAAAATTGACACTTTTTTTTGTTTATCACAGTTTTGAATTTTCCGTCAGAATTGTAATATAAATTTGCAATTATGAGTTATAAAGTCTTTGGGAGCAATATAAACTAAATGGGTGAGAAAAAAGTATGAATTGTGAGAGAACTTGTATTGGTTTAAATGTTGTCTATGTAAAATGTTATTGCTTTAAATATTATTTCTCGTTGTAACTGTAGACATGCCCCTATGAACTGCATATGTAAATATTATGTAGATCTATGATTTACATCAAATTCATGCTTTAATTGTTGCAGGTTTCATCAGTCCAACATGTCCATGTAATGGCTTGCAATCATAAACATCTGTGTTTAATGTCTAAGTTTCCTAGGTAAAAATTGTATATGAACATCCTCTGATGTCATGTTTTCCACTGGAAAGTTCGGAAATAATTTTGATACACAAATTCCCGAGATGGACATGCCATAAATTTAAACATGGTGGAAGAGAGAACTATTGCTGTGACAGGTTTATTAGTCCCCACCCATCCAAAATAACTAGATCCTCTTGTCAATATCTAGTCACCTTTTTTTATATAGCGCTTTTTACAATGCCGGTTGTTTCAAAGCAGCTTCACAGTGTCAAACTGAAAAATAATGCAACAGAATGTAGTACATATTTACATATACAATATGCCCGCAATATGCTTCAAATTATTACTCATATGTTTTATACACAGCAAAAATAGCCTGCATTTGATTCCTGTTCATTCCGACAACAAAGCACTTAAATGCAACAAGCTCGCAATCACTACTTCTGAAGTGGGAATTATGAAATATCCGAAAGCAAGTTTAAGGCAGCATAACTTCAAAAGGGAAGAAGGAAGGCCACACACCTCCCTTCTTAAAGGATTAGTTCACTTTTAAATAAACTTTTGCTGATTATTTACTCACCCCCATATCATCCAAGATGTCCATTTTCTTTCTTTCTTCAGTCAAAGAGAAATTAAGGTTTTTGATGAAAAAATTTCAGAATTTTACTCATTTACTCACTTATAATAGACTTCAGTGGGCACCAGTTTAAAGGGCTTTAAACGATACCAGACGATGAATAAGAGTCTTATCTAGCGAAACGATCAGTAATTTAAAAAAAAAAAGTATAAGCACAAATGCTCTCCTTACTCTGTTCTGTGATGCGCGTTCATGATGTCACGTAATGCGCAATTATGTTGAAAAGGTAACCCTTGAGGCTTGACGTAAGCAGAGGTACCGAGTCAGTGTGTGCGTCTCAATCAGATCCCTAGTTCAGTAGTCAGGGCACTGATTAGGACAAGTCAATGGGCTGACTCCCTGATCAGTGCCCTGACTACTGAACTAGGGAGCTGATCGAGACACACCCAGTGTTTATAAATGTGTAGAAGGAGGACCATATAGACATATTTAAATGTCTTTGTGTCAGTTTATTGTTTAAAATGTTTTTACGAACACTTGGTATCGTTTAAAGCTGCACTAAAACCGGTGCTCACTAAAGTCCATTATATGGAGAAAAAATAATGGAATGTTTTCATCAAAAACCTTCATTTCTTTTCGACTGAAGAAAGAAAGACATGGAAATTCTTGGAAGACATGGGGGTGAGTAAATTATCAGCAAAAGTTTATTTAAAAGTGAACTAATCCTTTAACCATCTTTTTTGCATCCAAAGGCACAACAAGAGATTTGTTCTATTATTCCATGGATCTTGTCTATTTTTCCTCCACTTGTTACCGCTGTTTTTCTGCTACCACAATGCGCTCGCAACTGCAGTGACATAACTGTGATGTTTCAAATGGGCCATAGCTTAATTTTATACTCTCCTGTTCAAGAAAGGTAAAACATCCATTAAACATGCTAAACATCTGTGCACAAAAACAAGCAAAAAAAGTACTATGGCTGTCAATCTATTTAAGTATTTGCGCATAATTCATTTCACATTTTATCAATGCCATATTTATTGTCAATGCCATAAATTCCTTTTTTTTTCATAAAGGCAAATATGACATGATCCCCACTGAATAATCCTTTGTTAAAGTGTATAAAAAAGGTAGACTCAGCATTCCACTCGTACACAAAAAAAGATTTGATATTTCTGAAGCTACATCAAATCAAAAAGCACTGAAAATCTACACATTTGAATGCATTAATTCAATAATAAAACACTTTTTTCCCAAAGTGCTGAAGAGCCTTTCAGTCAGATTAGAGTAGAAATATTGATGTGTAAAAAGTAGACAAGTTTCACCCAAGAGCAGCTACATCAAATTACAAACACAGCACATGCACTTCTAAGCTTCTCATAAGCTGCCGTCTGCCAGAAAAATGAAATGCTTATGAAAATCTAAAACTAATTTAAAGTGGATCCATATATTTATTTATTTATTTGTTAGTGTAAGTTCACACATTCAATTCCTACAGCAAGTGTTGATAAACCATAATTTACCTTCAGTATTCTTTCATGGTCTCCACTACAGAGCGAGTTAAGGGATGTCTTGAAGGTATTCCACATGGGGTTGAGGTTATTCATGACGGTCTGTGAGCAGAGGGGAGCAAGCAATTCAGTGATGGTGAAGCACTATCACAGGGAGATCTTCCAGACAAATGGTTGTCCTACCTCTGTTCTGTGCACTAGCTGCTGAGTGTTGTCATCATTTACCCTGTAGATCTCTAAAAATGGATCTGACTTGCTGAAAAAATCCTGAGGGAGTAACAGAAGCACAGAGATCAGTTGACAACAACAAACATAGGCCATAAAGTGATTCTGGAGAGAATGGTAAAGTTTTTATAGCTTACACTATTTCGACAGTCCACTTTAGACAACTGCTAACTATAAGTAACTACATGTCAACTAACTCTTATTAGAGTATTAGTAGACTGTCAGGTTAGAGCTAGGTTCAGTAGTATACGTTAAATTGCAACGTTCCTTATATTCAGTAAAAAAAAGTGTTTGCAGATATTAAACAGACAGTCTTAGGGCAATATTTGAACAACTTATCTTAAGACAATATTTGGCTGAAATGGAACTATTTGAACATCTGGAATCTGAGGGTGCAAAAACCAAAAAATCTAAATATTGTGAAAATTGCCAAAATTAAGTCCTTAGCAATGCATAAATTTGATGTCTGATTTTTCATTATTGTTATTGTCTAGTTATGCACATCTGCACTAGAGTGACGTTAGCCATGATCAGCTCCGGTAGCCACGTCGCAGCCGTTACCCCTTATTTAAACCCAATTTCTAATTCTGCATAGAGTGTACGCCTTAGCTACACCGTGGGCTGTGTTCCACGCAACAACAACGCGCTTACCTTTGAGTTGAACTTTTTGACAAAACTCATTGGCAGGCCTTGTATTTCACACCTTGGCTTTCAGTGGATTCCTACCTGAATTAATCCACCTCTTCATAAAATCATCATGAAGCCACGGCTATAGAAACCATCAATATTATACAGAAACGACGTATAACAGGGCATTGCATCTCTCATGAAGGGGAAAGTATTTACAGGATTAAAAACTGAAATTACATTGGTTAGAGGTTCTGAATTTCAGTTTCAATTACTTTTCGATAAATCTCCCAGCTATAAGTCAGATGCTAATAAAAACACAGTAAAATGTTAGAGTAGGCTTTTGCCAGTGGCAATAAGTTAAATATACCAGAGAATTGCAAAGTAATTGAATCATTTGAATCATTGAAAGTCATTAGGTGTCATTCATTAATAATTGCGTGAATTCTTTCATATTTGTACTCACTGGAGAACTTCTCACGAATAATCTCCACCTTTGTTTTTAAAAAAAAAAAGGTTTAATGTAGGTAAATGTGGACTTTTCATTGTTTTCAGTCATGTGACTGAAAACCGCCATAGAACTGCAGCACAACCATGTCAAATTTCCATCCTAAAACAAAAATATGTGAACTAAACGCATGTTTTGGGCACTTATGATCCATATACAGGACCTAACTAACAGTATTCCCTTCACTAAAAACAGCGAGACGTTTTTAAAATGCTTAATGTAAAAAACACAATAGGGCATTTCACCAATAAGGATTCAATTAAGCAAAGTTTGACACTAATCTATTTGTTGATATGGGTTTTATTTTAAATAGAGTTGTTGCACCACTTAATATTAAACTAATTAATTACGCAGTAAACCCGTTATAGAGCAGATCAAGCAGCAGACGGAGTTGAACCGACGACAGGCTAAAGAATCCTTATTAGTGCAACCCACCCTTAAAGTGCATTAATGTATAACAGTGATATTAAAAAATCTAATTCTGTTTACACCTTTTTGTAGCCTGACAAGCCAGACCCACATCAAGATGTTTGGTCTGGAAACTCACCATTGACAGGGCTCGATCCGAGGGGCGGGATAAACGGTTGTCTTTCAAACTCCCTCTGCATGCCATGCACGCAACTCGATATCGCTACAACCAACCAGAGCAACGAAGGTGAAGCAGAGCTCGTTGACAGATTAAACTTTCGCCTATCCGGTCGGCAAAACTCAGAACACATTTCCCCTTCTTAAGAATGACTTCAGTGCCATTCTTTGTTATATTCTCAGAGAAAAGCTTAAAGGAATAGTTCACTTTGAAATTAAATTTTGATATGTTTTAGCTTACCTCATGGACATCCGAGATAGGAGTATTTGTTTCCCCAGTAGTTTCAATTTTGATCATTTTAGGTCAAACCGTTCTTGTCTGTGCCTCACATAAGGCAGGTCTATGGTCCCCACCTCAAAGAGCATACACAGAGAAGTCCAAATTAAACAATCCCCCATCGTAAGTACACACTGATGGCCTAAGACACGAAACAAGCATTTATATCGTTTTAACCTCTTGTACACCACTACGTCCAACTGATCCAAGTCGTGCGTTTCCTGTTGTGACATTCGCGCGTTGGCTTTAGACTGCGCAAGCGGTTTGACCTAACCGCAACGGTTTGACCTAAAATTATCAAAATTGAAACTACTGGGGAAACAAATACTCCTACATCTCGGATGCCCATGAGGTAAGCTAAAACATATCAAAATATAATTTTAAAGTGAACTATCCCTTTAACTCCAAGTCTTCCAGAGTCGTGGTCAAACCTGATTCAAAAGAACGGCGTTCGCCAGTTTCTGTGTTTACTAGAAGCACGCGTACGCGCTACCCTAACAAGGTTAGTCATTTGCACAAAACACACCCAAACCATCTCCATATTAGGACTTTCGCACACGCTTTGTCACGCTTGTCAAACTTGCCTCTGTTTGGTTTGCAGACATGCTCTCGCCCGGATCCTCAAGCGATGTTGTGTGCTATTCTCAACAGTTCTTACAATAAACACTTTTTATACAGACATATATATATATATAATATCTGAATTATTGAGAAACCTCACAGCTGAAGCTATAATTCAACTTTTCTTATGATCGATTGTATTTAAGATTAAATTAAATTGTATTATTTAATAATTTTATATATTGATTATATAATCAAAATTTAGGATGAAATATAACATCTTAACGCTATTATAAAGCCATGCAGAGTAAGAATTATTTTTGCCTGTGTGGTTTCAGTTGTTCCTATATTTTTTCGTAAATGTAAAAAATAAAATCTTTTGTGAAATGTTCTTAAAGGGATCCCCTGGTGTTGACACTTGAATGGCTTAATATAACAAATTATGTATCTTACTGAAATATGAAGTAGAAACCCCATGAAAGATTTACGTTATCTAAAAAATAGATTTTATATTTGGACTATGGGCAGTGCCATTTTGTTTGCGGTCTAGGTTGATGACGTAAATGGTTGCACATTGCACTCGGCAATCAGCTGGCGCTACCCATAGCTATTTTTACCAAAACGCAACTCGAAAATTGTTTCAGTGTTAAACTAAGCCAATGAATTGCTTTGTAATTGTACTTAAAAACACACTCAAACATACATGTGCACACAAACTCACCTACACAAAGTCACAAACAGATGGGCGGGCGGGCACACACACACCTGTCTCAATCGAGGTGTTTGGGCTGCTCAGTCTCCACGACAAGGGCTGAATCCGAAATCGACCCCTTATACCCTGAAATAGGGCATTATTTGAAGGGACAGCATTCAGTCTCAACCCAGCTAACAATTTTAGGTTATAAGAACGTTTCCCTAACGTTCCCATTAAGTTCTAAAAACGTTTTTGAACGTTCTAGGAACGTTGAAATGTCCAGTTTGTGGAACGTTGTATTAACGTTCTCATTAGGTTCTAAGAACGTTAAAAAACGTTCTTATAAGGGTGTGGAGTATGATCAAATAAAATATTCCTGTTTTCTCCTTTAATGTACTTGCTTTTGTTTATTGACATCTTATACTTTCTTAAAAAAAGCTAAAACCACTTTTATAATTGACTTTTATATTTATATTACATTTATATTTAATACATAATTAGTTTACTAGATTTTTCTTCTGATTGTAAAAAAATAAATATATACTCGAAAATAGCATTTAAGTGTCATTAAGTTGTCTCTGGATATACAAATTATGTATCTGAAGTTTGAGAAAAAAGCTGTATGACTAATTTGTAATGACTAATACTTTTTTAATGTAGTAACGTTTTTAAAACGTTCCACTAACAATGTAAGAAAAACGTTTTATAGGTAACGTTTTTAGAACGTTACTCAACAGCAAATAACGTTGGCACAACGTTCTAATAACGTTACTGCAAGAACGTTTTTTGATAACTTTGAGAGAACTTTTAGAGAACGTTAGCCAACGTTCTGAGAACGTTCCCTGTTAGCTGGGAAGTTGCACCGCAATAACTAGTGTACATGTACCTGCAGACAATGTACACACAAGCTGTCCGACTTCACGCGCTCGTTTTCATTCACTCCTTCAAGTTGTATTAGTGAACTAAAGTAGGAAATGTTATTCGTGTCTTAACGATAAAAGTTTAAAGATTGAGGTTTTAATTCACTGAGCTTGTGCTCAAACTAATGCACGAACCAACATCCCATGCATCATCCATGTGCATCATCACCAAAACATCCTGCCTCTCTTCCTCTTGCTCCCCTATCCCATGGTCCTATCCCTAGATAGTTCCCTCTGCTGGTCACACTAGGTATTACAGTTAATCTACTGCATCAACCGTACTGTCTTTGATATCAACACAGGGAATAGTGAATAAGGGTGATGTGTGCGCGCACGTAGTGAGGGTGTGTGTATGTGTGTATCCTCGCCGATCTGTTGGGGTGTGTGTGAGTCTGTGTGAGAGAGAGTTTGTGTGCGCATGTATGTTCGAGTGTGTTTTAAGTACAACTACAAAGCAATTATTTGTTTTGTTTTTTTAACTCTGAAACAATTTTCGAGTTGCGTTGTGGTAAAAATAGCTACGGGTAGCGCCAGCTGAGAGCAACCATTCTACCTCATCAACCTAGAACGCAAACAAAATGGCGCCGCCCATAGTCCAAATATAAAATCGATTTTTTATTTTCATGGGTTTTCTACTACACATTTCAGTAAGATACATCATTTATGTTATATTAAGCCATACAAGTCTCGGTAACACCAGGGGATCCTTTTTTAAAGCTACACTGTGTAACTTTTTTAGTTTATTCTTAGCTTAAAACACTTAGTTCTTTCAAAAATATATGTGCTCATTAATGTATATTTACTTTTTTCAAGTAATAAAGTATTCTCGTAAGTTTATAATATGCCATTAAAAATACATATGGGTGAGGGGTTCAAATGCCAGTGTCATGACAAATCCTGCCCCCCTGGTGAAATCGGGTCCGCCCGTAGCGGTTTTAAATGCCTAATCAAAAGTTGTTATACCTGGTTCTGGACAAGCAATTGTTTAAAAATAAACTATGAAATCATTGCCATACTAAGTACACACATACACACACAAAACATTTATTTGAAATATGTAATTGATTGCTATAATAGGAGCAAAAACATGTTCTGAATTATTTCAACTGATAAACTAAGTACCAATACAAAATCATGATATACAGTCCCTGACAAAAGTCTTGTCGCTTATCTATTTTCTAGAAATACCTGATATTAACCTGACTTTTAATTAATCAATTGGTGTTAGAAATAGCTCATATGAAAAGCTAAAACCCTCCCAAATGATGTTTAATGCACTGAAATAAATAATTTTCCCAGAAAAAATATTTATCATTTAATCAAGACAGAAAGGTCAAATTTTGGCAAGACAAAAGTTTTGTCGCCTATACAGAAATTGAACAAATTTACTGCAAATACAAAAATATGTTAGCAAATTAAGTTGTGGTGCTGTGAGATCCAAATTTAATATCTTGTATGACTTCCATGAGCTTGAAGGACTGCATCCATGCGGTTTGGCAAGGATTCATACAATTTATTGATGAAGTCATCAGGAATAGCTAAGAAAGCAGTCTTGCATCCCTCCCAGAGTTCATCAATATTCTTTGGTTTCGTCTTCCATGCGTCCTCTTTCATCCTACCCCACATATGCTCAATGATGTTCATGTCTGGTGACTGGGCTGGCCAATCCTGGAGCATCTTGATCTTCCTCGCCTTGAGGAACTTTGATGTGGAGATGGAAGTATGCGATGGAGCACCGTCCTGCTGCAGAATTTGGCCTCTTTTATGGTTGGGAATATAAGAGGTAGCTAAGATTTCTTGGTATTTTAGACTATTGATGTTGCCTTTCACCCTGCAGATCTCTCGCACACCCCCATACTGGATGTAACCCCAGACCATGATTTTTCCGCCACCAAACTTCACTGTTTTCTGGGTGAATCTCGGATCCATTCGGACACCAGTAGGTCTCCTGCAATATTTGCGGCGACTGTGGTGTAATTCAACAGAAGATTCCTCTGAAAAATCCACCTTCTGCCACTTTTCCAGCGTCCATCCTTTTAGCAGGCTGTGGGCCTTGGCAAATGCCACACGGGTTTTTCAATTGTCTTTTGTTTAGTGCTAGCTTCTGGGCACTGATTCGACCATGGAGGCCATTTCGAGACAGAATCCGACAAACTGTTCTGGTTGACACAGGGACTTCAGGTGACCAGGTCTCGCGGAGCTCTGCTGCAGTGGAAAATGGGCTGGCCTTGGATTTTCGAGCCAACAAATCCTCTCGAGCAGTTGTCTTGCGGGGTCTGCCTGACCTGGGCTTGTCAAAAACGTCTCCAGTCTCTTCAAATCTTTTTTTTGTCCTCTGTACTTGACGCATTGACACATTGAAGGTGTCTGCCACATCAGCAGTGGATCTGGTCTTCAGCCTCTTGATAATCAAAACTTTAGTCTATGGGTGAATCTTAGGCATGTTTGCAGAGGTCTAGTTGCAGTTGATGTGAAGGTCTAGCGTACTGGGGTTCTTTTTATACACACTTGAGACCTAATTGATCCATTATTAGTCACAGGTGAAGCTCATATGACAAGGTGACAACACTTATGTCTTTGCAAAAATTGACTCAATGGGCTTTACCAAGCTGTGAATATTAGAATACTTTTTGAAAGTTTAGTTTTTCACTGAAACATTATCACAAAAGCTGGTGGGATTACTTGGGATTTCTTGTAAAAAAAACTTGATTAGAAATATATTTCAGCTGGACTTTAGGTCAATTTGTACACAAGCGACAAGACTGTTGTCAGGGACTGTAGTAATGTACCTATAATGTAAATAATAAAGAATACAAAAAAAACAGCAATATACAGAACAGGTGCAAAAAATAAATGGATTATATACAAGATATGCTTGTATATATCTTATATACGTTATATACTACTATATATGAAACTTATGATTTGTAAGACATTAAAGACTATTTTAACACAATTTAAACAGCAATAATTAAAATGCGATTTTGTATGAATTGTAATCAGGCTCTGAACAGATTACCCATTAAAAGTTCGTTCAGCCAATAGAACAATAGAATTGCTCTGGGGTCCTATAAGCGGACACAATTTCACAGGGGGACAGGATTTGTCATGACACCGGTGGCCATGTTGCCCCTTCATCATTAAAGTACATTAGCCAAAGAGGGACATACCTGTAAATTCAAGCTTCGCCTTTCACGTTTTAACATTTGATGGCACTCATGGACAAGGTCAAACTGGAAGCCATGTTAATCTTGGACTAAATTGGTCACCGTAGGAGTTAAAACAAAATCGGAATTGAGAGGAACAGAAACTAATATTCACTGGATTGTCATATACCTTTTCACCGCTAGATAGGGGAAAATATAACACAGTGTAGCTTTTCGTCTCGGTTACGTATATGTAACCCTCGTTCCCTGAAGGAAGGGAATGGAGACGTTACGTCAGTACTGACGAAATGGGGGTTTTGTTTATAAACAGCGTTGCATTGCAGTCATGCATTTATGTTACTTGCTGAGGAGCCGAGGCCGACCGCCCGACCATACCTGCAGTACAGGACAATGTTCCATGGGGACGTAACGTCTCCTTTCTCTTCCTTCAGGGAACGAGGGTTACATACGTAACAGAGACGTTCCCTTTCAGTCAGTACACTACGATTTACGTCAGTACTGACGAAATGGGGGTCCCAGTCTAATCACGCCACAGTGGCTGTCTTCCAGCATCTTGGGCTGACCTGTGCACCCTGCCTCGGAGTTTAACATGATGAGGGACCGGCTCAGCTACCAAGGTACTCTGGGAGGCATATCCCACTTGGAGAAATGCAATCACAACGCCTACCCTAGGGAGGACTTAGGAATACACGTATGACCCACGTATGGGATGCATACGGAAGAACCTGGAGTATCCAGCCTCAGGTGGAAAAGTTTTTTAACCCCAGGGGTGGCAAGGTTCTTGCCAAGGGAAGACACACGCTCAAGGAGACTTACCGTGGAATACACACAGGGCACCTAGCCTGACACGAGAGCTGGGACCATTCAGGCATGCACTCTGGTGCCAGCATCAACAGTGCTGGAGGAACTCAGGGCCTACGGAGAGGCTCACCTGAGCGAATATAAGTGCACGTATCCGGTCTATTTAGGAGGGGAATGGCGAATGTGTTCAATGTCGCCCAGCCTGCAGCTCTACAGATGTCTGTCAGCGAGGCGCCACCCGCTAATGCTCAAGAGGCAGCTACCAGCGGGAATAGTACCAGCAGCAATGGGAGGAGTCGTGGGAGGCAAACAAATCTCTCTGTGTGTCGCCGAACTGGTCCCATATCAGCTGAACCGCTTGGGGATGGCCGCCATTCCCCTGGCAGAGGCTGAAACCACGGCAGCTCATCGGCTGCACGGTTCAGTTCCCCGAGGAGATAAATGGCACAAAGCGCCCTCAGATGCTTCTGACTCCTGGGACTCCTGCTTCTGGGATCATGCAAACTGAATCGCACAGCCGAGCCTGATGGTGCGGGCGAGCCAGTTGGACAGCTTGGGGAGCGCTAGCCAGGCCCCCAAAAACTGGATCATGCGAGCCACAGGCGTACCCAGTGTGGGGTAGCGAAGCAGAATGACCGGCCCAGACCCGGGAGGCATGGAAGCGGCCCGGATAGTGGGTGGGGTCGAGTTCCGCGCCCTGCCAATAATCGTGGAAAGACAACGGGGACTTCCACGACCTCAAGACCTCTTCATGCACCTCCGGGAAAAAAGGCACTGCCGGCCGGTTGGCGCTTGGCGCGGGCTGCCGCTAGATACCAATCATACAGTCTCAAGCGCTCGGGACTTGGCAGAGGATTCCACTCGAGCCCGAGGCTCTCGGCCGCTCGGATTAGCATGGCTGTCAGCTCCGGATCAGACTCAGGCAATGCCGACACTCGTGAGGGAATCCTCATCTCCGGAGGAATCTAGCCCGCCTTGTGATGCGGCGATCGATATAGCATCGCCCCCGTCGGCGCCCGAAATGAAACGCGGGGCCCAGGACGGGAAACACCAGCGCTAACATCTGGTAGCGCAACGGGTTGCAGTACCGAAGAGGGGGTGTGGCCCGAGGAATACTCGTCAGGTTGGCCCACACCGACACCCTCAGATTACCACGTAAGGAGACAGTAGATCGGGTGTGGTAGAGGGGACTCTCGCTCCAGAACAGAGATTGTACTGCAAAAACTGACATACTGTAGTACTGGTACTGACATAACTCGTAGTGTACTGACTGAAAGGGAACAATAATTTCAAATTTGTCTGTACTCATGCATAATTGAGACCCAGTGTCTCATTCATCACGACTTGTTTTGTTATTGGATTAAACAGCAAATGATGCATAACTACTTTTAAATAAAGAGAGAAAAATCATCACATATGAATGAGCACATATTTGACTTAAAATGGAAAAAAAGAAACAGTCCTATCCATGTTGTCAATATATATATAAACTATTAATTGATTGAATTTACAGAAAAGGTATTATATTGTGATTTCTTATGGGTGAGGAACCACATTAGCGTGAGTCATTAATTACATAAATTTCATTTTTGGATGAACTAACCCTTTAAGGATGGGGGAATGAATCAGCATAAGCAAGTTTTCAGAGAATTTTGACAGCCTGGGTCTCTGATCTCTCTACCAGTCTAGAAGCTTAATCAAAGTTTTAATAACTCAAATGCTGAGGATGTGATTTTCACTGAAGAAAAATGAAAAATGACTTTCCTGTTCTACTGTAGCAGGATTTAGTGTACCCTCATTGTTCACTGGTCATTGGCATGTTAAAACGGTCAAGCTATCATTGCTGGGGTTTCATAATATAAAATGGGATGGGTTGGGTTGGGTTACCTAGCATGCGTTAGCATCCATACCGCCACTTTACAAAAGTCCTCTGTTTATAATTGTGATATTGCTTGGTGCAGCGTCTCCGTTTCTGCTTGCTGTGCTTCCCCATGATTTCAGGTTGGTTTTTTTTCTGTTTTAAGAGGCATTCTCGTCAATGGAATGATTTATTTATTACTGTGAGTTTGTGTAGTTTTAGTAGTTTGTAAGGTAACAAATAGCTGCATGTTGATATTGTGAGTGACCATGCATAGTACCATGTTCTGAACCTCTCTTGGTATGCTGTTTAATGTTTGACAGGTTGATTGCACGTCCAAGGGTTTCATTGATTTATAATTTATTATTTATTATGTGTGTGGGTGTATTGTTATTGTAACTCTAGGCCCAGTGTATTTCTCGCCGGGGAATGCGAGCTGAATTATAAATTGTGGGCGTTCTTTGGTTGTTTTGTTTCTCAAATGTGCGGGTGATTGTGGCCTAGGTTGTTCTTCATTTTTTTTAGGTTTCTTTCATTGTTTGTATTTGGAAATGTAATCGTTATTATAGAAGTAGTTTTCTTTTCCTCTTTTTATACCTTTGTATATTTATGCATTGAATGCACCGTCAATTATTTAGCTGACAGTCGTTTATTAGGGTAATCCAGAATCATAATCTAAAATAGGGTCAAAACCACAGGGCAAACAATAACACGGCAGAAAAACACAGGCAACCAGGCAGGCCTAACATGCTAAAATGCTAATTCGCTTGTGTTTTGGCCTACAAAGTGATGCCATGTTGCCAGCACATTATCGTGGTCACGCCCGGATAACAGAAAATGGGCAGAGAGGTGGGATGTGGGTGGAGCTTATGTGACGCAATAACTAACAGACAGCGGATAAATGGCTATCCACCTGTCACTCAAAGTAACCACGCCCTTAATTATGAAGAACTTTAAGGCTTTATATAATGTAAACGAATGAGTTTACGAAAAAATTCACCACCTCACAATTGTCATGAAAGTGCAAAATGTATTGACCATAAATTTGACCCAGGCTGTAAATATGTTTGTTTTTTTACTGTAAAGTTGGGAATTTTAACATGTGGCTCAATGAGATTCTGCTCCCTTCTGGAGCCTGTCTCTAGTAGACAGTTGATGAATTGCAGCTTAAGTTACTTCCATATTGGCTTCAGCCGAAACTGGGGGAGGTTGTCGCTTGTGGGAAATCAAGGGAGTCCGGAGGAGTGCCCTCTACTGGAGATAATGGGCACTCCAGCTGGTGATTGTGATAGGTAGTTTGTGTATTATTATTATTATTACATTATCTACATTTTCTTTTGTATCAAGAGGAGTAGCGAAGCTGTATAGCAGGAGGGTTTGGCCGTGCTTAATAAGTTGGAGTGAACTCACCGGTAGTGTTGTCAAAAGTACTGACTACTGACTTCGGCAATGATCAATGCTTCAAAAACATGTTGCAAATGGACATATTTGATGCGCATAATCTAGTGCTTACAAAGATACGCACAAGAGCATTTAAAAGAAGGTGGATATATAAGGGATCTCCTGATAGACGCATGCTTTCAAACACTTTCATGTGTAATGTATCAGTGCTCAAAGGGCATGTCAGAGGGAAATGCTTGTATCGTCACATTTGTAATATTTCAGTACCGACTTGGTACATAATACCGTGAAGTACCACAAGTGTATGTGTTATGTAAGTGTGCGGTGAGAATTGAGGGCTGCAGCAGCAGGCCATCTCCTTCCTTTTCCTTTGTATCCCTTTTGTATTTTTTTTTTTTTGTATATTGAAATTATGGTTTTGTGTAATGTTTGTTTTGATCCTTTTTTTGTGTGTGTGAATATCGAGTACCTTTGCACGATTAATGTATTTATTGATCTTTTTGAATCAATTTTTTATACTTTAACAAAGTTAGCCCATCTTTCGAGCATTAGTTAGAGTTTCTGGTGTCTTCCTATCATTTTCTCCATTACCTGATGGCCCTGCTGCCACACTACCCTTAGACATCTTGTCAAGAAGCAGTATGAGACGCTCTGTGTGAAACTGAGACACTCCTGTGGATCATTTGTTATGCTTGTTTTAATCCCTCTTATTAATTTTAGTCCCATGTAATTACCCTGCTGACAAGAGTTGATTCTCTCTCTCTCTCTCTCTCTCTCTCTCTCTCTCTCTCTCTCTCTCTCTCTCTCTCTCTCTCTGTGCTTTTTTTCTTCAAATGTCTGACTGCATTTTCGAGTATGGGGACTTGTTGAAGGCTGAAGTTTGTTTTTAACAGCATCACTGATCATTTCTGTCTGATCTCAACAGTTTGAGCAGCTCATTTCATATTCCTCCAAGAGGCTGTTATTGAAGGATTGGGGGAACTGTATTTGACACGTGATATGAGCAAACACAAGTCTTAATGCAAGAGAGCAGAAAACTGCTCAGCTGCAAAAGCTCAGTATGGAAGCTTGTTTTCACCACGGAATGAAAAATAAAAAAGGTAATTGTGACAAAAGGAAAATCACGGACAAAGGACATTATTTCCTTAACCATTTGAAAGTTTGGAGTCAGTAAGATGTTTTATGTTTTTGAAAGAAAACTCTAATGCTCCCCAAGGCTGCATTTATTAAGTACTCCAGAACAGTAATATTGTGAAATATTGTATATATTTTAACATGCAATTTACTCCTGTGATGGCAAATACTCTCATCTTCAGTCACATCATTCTTCAGAAATCATTCTAATATGTATCTAATAATATTTTGTTCTCAGGAAACATTTTTCTATTTTTATCAATGTTGAAAACAGTTATAAAATGTATAGTTAATAGTTTTGTGAAAACTGTAATACAATTTTTCAGGATTGTTTTAATGCATAGAAAGTTCAAATGAACAGCATTTATTTTAAATAGAGCTATTTTGTAACATTATAAATTAAATAAACAGCATTACTGACCCCAAAACTCTTGGGTTAAGTGGACCTCAGAAAAATATTTATGATATGATCCTTTAAAAAGCATCATCACAAGGCTCAGAATTAATTACACATAAAACTGATTCTTCTTGTTACATAAGATCACTTATGTAATATTAAACATATGCACAGGAGGTCTTCCTACCTTATCATCCAGCTTCCTCGCACTGAATGAGAGTTCAACATAATCGTTATTTCCTGTCAGCTCCTCAGCGGTGATCTGGAGAGATTGAGAATGATGAATTCTTTTCAGCAGAAGAGAAAACTGAATCAGAAGTTAATAATAAGAACTGACATTTGTTTTATAGATCTGTTTTCTCTCACCCACAGAGATTTGCATGTTCTAACTGTTGCTGCTGTGTTCTGTCAATTTGCATTAACAAGCTCCTCTGGGTATTTTCTACATGTTTTGTTTTATAGCCCACCTTCAATACCACACCTGACTGTTTTGGAATATTCTTGTGTACATAGAGAATTTGCGGTTGTTTGCATGTGTTCAGTAGTAGCATTGATAATTCTAAGCACATCTGCTATATAAAGTGCAACGCTTTTAAAGGTTAGACCATAAAATGCTTGCATAAGGCCATTTGCTGGTGTTGTGCACTGCTGGGTGTTTGCATAAGTAGAGCGTGTGAGAAAGCAACCAGATAAATTTGGGATTTGGGAAAGTGCTCACCGTAATAGACGATTTCCCAACTGTGTTGCCCTGTTTAAGCAGGGCCTTGGTGAATTTTCTCTGGGAGATGATCTATTTGGAAAGAAATAAGATATATTAAGTCGGTCGGAGGCTGTCTTGTTTTGATGCTGCTTTTGATGGACGGAACACTGAAAAAAACACAATTATGTACAAAGCAGCAGCACATAATAACACCTAGGGGAGAATTTGGCATGTAAGCTTAGTTCATAATTACACTAAGAAGTCTTATCCACTCCAGATAAATGCTTCATTATTAGTTGTTAAATATTTATAAATAGGAGGGAGTGTTTTTGGATTTATTTCCCCTAGAAACTGCACGCGCGAGCATCAACACCTCGCTCGCTCTCGCTCTTATTAAACGCAGATCACTTCAACAATTATCCTCTCTGCTTCCCCCTCCAACCAAAACAGACTGAACTAAAACAAACAACCCAGCTCCCCGGAGAGAAAACCAGACCTAGAAAGTGGTTTTGATACAAAAAGATAAATGCATTTGTTGGAAACTCAGAAGTGAAGACTAGGAGAACTTGGGTATATCTTTCGGGCAGGCATTCCTCTTTATTGAGAAACACACGTGCCGTCTGTGGCTGCAGTCGTCCAAGTCTAATTCTAAACAGTATACATTGTAATTTATCCATATTTCAGGGGGAGGGATTAACACAGTAGAGAAGGAGGCAATCTAAACAAAGGAATGCAAATGTTGTATAGGTAAACGGATCCACCCCAGAGATTTCAGTGTCACCAGTCCTAATTCTATCAGCATAACAGTGCCAATCAGATGCATAGATGCAAATCTAATCACTCTGACAATGTTGCCTATAGATCAGGAAGTGCATAAAGACAAAAGACTGATTAGCTTGATCTCGTTAGAATGTAGTCAATCTGTACCCAATCTGTAAAGCATTATGTAACTGGTTATATACTATTACATTGGAACTTTATAACAATTTATAAATTTGTAATCCCACACATTATTTGAACAAAATTAATATTGGCATCCGTTATAAGATTCTAGCCAATTCTTTACTGAGAAACTGCAACTCTTAACCATCTGGTGGAAGCTCATGTGTCTGGTTTTCCATTTGCTCAAACTGCTGATAAGAGAGTAGCATAGCCCATCTAGGCCGGCATTCCCCCCGCACTGAGTCAGTTACACAGACATCTCACGTTTCACAATTCAATCAGCTGTAAAATGTCCGGAAATGCTCTTAACGGTTGTTGGTGTGATTATTTAATTAGGAGGCTTCGTCTGATTTGGGCACAGTGCCGGCTCTTCCCCGACTGTGTACAATCAATGATCACATAGAGATCCTGTTGCAAAAATGAGCATTGCTAAGCTAAACATGAAAAGCCATAATTCGCTTGAATTTCTATGCATATTACGATATACAGATGGTTGCTCACTTGGCCCAGAGTGCACTCAACGGCTCCCAGGCAGTCCGCCTCTTTCATGCCATTATGACTGCTGCTGATGTCGTAGAGCTCGTAGCGTAGTCGTTGTACCTCTTCGAAGTAAAAGTCCAGGGTGAAGACCTTAGAAAAAGTGGGGTTTATACAACTCCGAATCACCTCCGTCCTGTCCACCTGTAAACAGCAGAAAACAAATATCCACTTGGATTATGTTCAGAATAGCAAAAATAGTAGAAACAAAAAAATAACAATAACAATAACAATAATTCAGGTCTCCAATTGAAAATGTTCTAGTGGCTGATCACATCTAAATTGTTTGGTTGGCCAAACTGAATTTCTGTGAATTAAATTGCATCAATTCACAGAAATCCAATTTGGCCAGCTGAAAAAATTAGATGTGATCAGTCACTAGAAATTTTTCAATTGGAGATCTGAGTTGTTGTTGTTTTTTTACAGTGTATATTGCACTGAATCATGCATCCCACAATGCAATGCACTCAACTGATCCAGTGTGACTCATGATCTAGAACAGTGGTTCTCAAACTTTTGAACTCCATCATTGTCCATAGCAATATTCAAAAGCCCATGACTTTCCAAGATATCTTAAAACTTGACATAGCTAGATATCTTTCAATTAAAAATGCCCAATGGAGTTATAAGAATTTATTCATTTACAATACTCTTCCTGTCTCCGGCGCGATGACTCCGATCTTTCAAATATTCATATTCTTGTGTAATCGGTGCGCCATCCTCCATAAATCCGTCTCTTGCGTGATACCCAGAAATTTTGAATATTACGATCTAATATGATTTCTGGCCTGGAAGGTTGCCAGAATAATAATCATACACTGTTTGTTAATAGGCCAGAGGGCCAGTTTGAGTCCCCTCCCCTAAACCAACAGAGTCTGGTTTCTCCAAAGGTTTATTTTTCTCCATCATGCCCTGATGGAGTTTTGGTTCCTTGCCACTGTCGCCTTTGGCTTGCTCAGTTGGGGACACTAAAATTATGATCAATTATGATGAAGTTATTTAACTAAATATACAAATAAAATTAATTAATGAGTACTATTCTAGTTTCAAAACACAGTACAGTTGCGCTGAATTCACTGAAGTGGATGTTCAGGAAAGTCTCTCCTTAAGTTGATCAAGTTAATAGCTTTCCAGGAGGATTTCTTAGGTCAGTATTTTATCTCAGGACAATCTGCTTGATAGAGAAGTAACAAGACATTTGACAAGATACTCAGTTCCAGATTACCATGGACTCATTGACCTGGGAAGTGACCTTAAAGCACTAAACAATTAGTATTGTACACCCCCAGTCCCTTTTATGCTTATCTTACCATTAACCAGCAAAGATAACTCTAGTTGCTTTTCTAAGTGCCCTTAGCCTAATGGCCCTGATGTTGTATCATCAATCATATTTATAGTCTTCTAACTGACAAGTACTAGCTGATATAGCAAAACATTTCTGTTATAGTTCACACAGAAGATATGGTATACATTTAATAACCTGCATTATACCCTCATTAGAACTCTATAATGACCTAAAGTTAATTTTTGTACTGATGTTTTGAATAAAACCAGCAAAAATACAGAACAAAAAGGGCAAAAATCTGCGGATAAAGCCATGTCACCACCAAATCCCTGTTCCTGGAGAATGTATCTTCCTTTCACTTCACACAGGAAAAGAAAATAGTTCGTTTTATCTGGCATGCCTCAGCTGCCTAGTCATGGTTTAGTCTCAGTTGTTTAACTTTCCTGAGGCAGCTCAGAGACTCAGAATTCTGTTCAGTTTTTCATTTCAGTCTGCTGTCAAGCGCCAACCTTTCTTTCTATTGTATTTAATCATAATGTAAATGTCTATCACAATAATGAATGTCACTTCTGTGGTTTAATATGAACTGTGTAGGCTACTATATGTCCAACATGTCATTTGTGTGACATCATAAACAAAAACTTAACATGTAAGAACTTTTCCAACTTCAGCATATTCATATTCAGCATACCTCCTGATTTTAAAAGAAGCAGAAAAAACATGGCTCCAGGAGTTCATCTTTTCATTTTTTCTGTCCCTCTTGAAAAATAATTGTTCTTTATTTCTTTTACCTCACCATTAAATGGTCAGTTTGCATAACTCAGGCTACCCATTTAATTTTGCACCAACCATCTGGAGATGCCACCATTCCTCTTCATTAAGGTCTATAAATATTTGCTTGACTCTTCCAGGTGTTTGCTCTTTGTTTACAGGGGCTTCCTCGGGGCAGCTGGAGCTGCTGTACTGAAAAAGTTGCACTTTCCATCTAATCAGCATGCAACTGGGGGGAATAAACATCAGTCGGGAAGACATGGACCTCAAAGCAGCTGCTTATTTCTGCTGGTGAATATGCAAATAAATCTCAGTTATCAAAGCAAAAATAATACCGTTCTGATGACGGATAATACACATCCCTTCTCTGTCTAACTGTGTACAGGGAATATTCCAACAATGCTGTCAGTAAACATATGCTCTGTTCTACATCAGATAACATGTTAACCTCTCAGAACGCTCCTAGTGATTATTCATCAGAAAATAAGTAATTGCCTCTGTTTTGTCTATCTTGTCTATTAAATAAAGTAAACATTTAAAGAGCATGTTGAGCAAGTCAAAAACAGGTTGGAGTCACGCATGAGCTGTAAGAAGATTGTGAGAACAGTGTTAACCTTAATAATTGTTATATACTCAGATATATTGAGTAAGATTAATTAGTAATCGTTCAAATACTTCAACCATACATGTCAACCATGTCAGTTTTGGCTATACTACACAATAGCAAATTATTGGGCAATGCATTTTAAGCATATTGCATGATTTAGTGTGACTGGGTTGTACACATTAAAAAATGAACTGTTATTTTTTTTATATGTTATAGTAATGTAGAGACCTGTTAGTGTTGTTTTTTGGGCATTTAAGTAATTTCACTCGGGCGGCCATCTTTGAAACACCTCTCGGGCATGCAAGTGCAGCTTCTATCTCTTTGAATGAGGAAGCATCAAATTCTCCAAAACTGTTCGCCAATGTTCAAATTCATATTTTTTATTTTTTGGCCTGGACAAAGCCCAGACTGCTTTGTCCACTGCACGTTTCTATAGGACACAGAGCTTCTAACGGCAGCTGCAGTGACACGATGACTTTACTAATCAACGATTGGCTCTTTCATTTAGAAGGCAGAGCTTATTTAACATATTGGGTGTTGCACTTTCTCCCATATATATAAAGACTTTGCCACTAGCACACAGCAGATAAAGTCAGCTGCCAGTTTACCTTTTATTGCTTAAAGGTGTCATGAACAGGCTTATATATATATATATATATATATATATATATATATATATATATATATACTGTTGTCTGAGGTCAACTTATGACGTTTGCATGGTTTTAACATTCAAAAACATCATAATGAATAAGTAATAGGCTATTTTCTACACTGGTTTTGAGGCTCTCTCCTGAACACTCGGTTTTAATGGGTGCGAAGCCCGAAACCAAACAAAAAAAAAACAGTTGTTAATACCGTATATAAATGCACATAAAAAATGTGTTTCTCTGCTGTAGGCGTGGTGCAAGAAATTCCAACACAATCTCATGGTAATGCGTATCAATAGTACGAGTGTGAAATCTCGTGGAATGGATACGCCAAAATGAGTTTGCCGTGTATATGACACGCTCTTGGGTAGGATTAGGGTGGTGGGGTGGGCGGTTCGTACGTATAATACGCCATAAAGTGCATATCATATGCATGTGAAAAACCACATACCAAAACACAACAAGTGCATAACAAATACAAATAAATCAAAATGCTTTATACGTTCATAAGTCCAAAATATTGCAACCCGCATCTGCCCACTTTAATAACTCTATAAACTTAATTGCTTTAAGAGCCACGTCCAAGCAAAACAAAAAACGTCGCCAAATAAAAGAGCCAATCACTGAGATCATTTTTTTTTAAAGTCATCCTATCACAGCTGTCGTTAGAAGCTCCGGCTCCAGCTGCTGGAAACTGGGACTTAGGACTGCACATGCGCATTGACTGCTTATTTATGCTTTTTTAATGTTATTTTTCTTGTACACACAGAAAAAGATAATTATGGGCATTCACTCTCGTATTTAAATGTGGTTGTCACTCCTGAAACTTTACAGTGTGTACATGCCAGAAAAAAACGTTTTAAGCTTCCTTTTTCATGCTTCTTCCTTTTTTTTACATAGAAGGAATGTTCATAGCAAAGTTTAGAAAAAAGAAGTACAGATAAAATAAAATGTCAGTGTACTGCATGACCAGTGCTAATGCTGAACAAAGTGTATAATGTTTGATATAAGATATACAATTTAATGAGCAAATAAAATGCACACAAAATTGTTTAAATTAAATCAACACTTATTTTACTTAAAATTCACTAAGCAATATTTCAAAACAGAAAATGGCACAAGGGGAACTTACTGTTATTCAAAACACAATAATGGAAATAATGTCAGAATGGCAAAATATTGAACAGAACTTAATTTCATTGTTCACTGATAATAAATCAGGCTTTACGTGATTGTTCCTCAGGCAAATAAAAATGACCTGGAACCATAAAAGCGGGACCATCCCAAGCCAAGCCTTCGATTCATGGATCATCCATCACTCTACAATACACATCAACAAGCATCCCACATGACAATTTCAAGAATGTCTGGACAAGCCAGCTTTTCAGAAAAGACGTGTGTCCTCTCAGCCTTAGAAAAGTCCTTCTATGCCTGCATAAACAGGGGCCTGAGTGTATCTCTAGACTGGACTGACAGTCTTTTGGCAGTGAGGGGCAGAGCAGTCAACACCTAGACAGCAGAGCTCTGGAGATACAAATAAATATTCAAGACACCACTGCTGGAAAGGCTTCTTGTCCTTCAGTTATGCTTCAAAGGCCAGCTGCTCAAACGGTAATATATGGCAGTGTGTTGATGATACAATTATGGTTTAAGGCAATTGAAAAAACGTGATACCATTTTTCAGGATTGATTATTTGATAAACAATCTTTCAGGACTATTTGATGAACAGGAAGTTCAAATGTAAGTCTTTATTGTTACTTTTAATCAATATATAACATTTCCATTAATTCTGTTTAAACCATGCGGCAACCTCCCCCAGTTTCTGTTGAAGCCAATACGAATAAATTGCAATATAATAAAATAAACTGCCATTCATCGACTGGCCACTAGAGACAGGAGAGCAGAAGGGAGCAGAATCTAATTGAGCCCCATGTTAAATTGGCCAACTTTACAGCAAAAAAAAAAAAAATTACAGCCTGGTACAAATTGTGGTTTTGGTCAGTACGGATAATTTTGGCCATCATGACAACTGTGAGGGGGGTACATTTTTTTATATATATAACTCATTCGTTTACACAAAGCCTTAAAGTTCTGCATAATTAAGGGTGTGGCCACTTTGAGTGACAGGTGGATAGCCATTTATCCGCTGTCTGTTAGTCATCGTGTCACCTAAGCTCCGCCCATATCTCGCCTCTTTGCCCATTTTCTGTGACTCGCGATAACGCGCTGGCAAGATGACAACGGCCAGCTCGTCTCTACCTTACGCTTATGAACTGCTCTTCAGAATCCTATGGGTGACATCACGGACACTATGTCCATATTTTTTTTACAGTCTATGGTTAAAACTAATTCTTCAGCTGTTTAAATTATAATTTTTATTAAATTATAATTTTTACAGTCATTGTAATCTTTTGTCCTGGCAACAAAGTTGTAATATTGAATATAACTTTAAACAGAAAAGGTTGATATGAGGATTGAGTACTTTAACGTTTTATTAATCAGCCCCATTCCATTGCAAGTGCTTCACTGTAAAGAAAAAAGACAAAAAAAATGTGTATGTTAAAATCAACATTTCACCAAAGTTGCTGAGTTTAACTTCCACTAAACCTGGAATATTCCTTTAAAGGGGGGGTGAAATGCTGTTTCATGCATACTGATCTTTTTACACTGTTAAAGACTTGGAATCCCATACTAAACATAGACAAAGTTTCAAAAGTTAAGGTGGACGTTTGATGGGAGTATTTCTTTGTCAAAAATACTACTTCCGGTTAGTCATAAGTTTCGGCAAGTTTTTTGAGATCATGCGTCCCCTTTGACGTTAATGGGGGCGGAATTTCCTTGTATGGGCCGTACGGACAATTCTACCGGAAGAGCGTGAGAGAGAGAGAGGGAGAGAGCGAAAGTAACAGGCTACGCCCATCAAAGCGCTGGCTTGTAGGATGCTGCAAAGGTGATGTGCACATAACAATGTCACCAAAAAAGTGCGTTTTTGGTTGCCAGACCAAGACAGTCCTGCACAGATTCCCCCAAAAACCCCCGTTAAGGCAACAGTGGATGTAATTTGCTTTTCCGGATCAGCAACTGAGTTGCGCGAATGTTTATATCTGTTCGCTGCATTTCGGTGCCGACTGTTTCATAAACAAGGCCCAGCTCGACACAGGATTTTCCGATCGCCTAATGCTGAAGGATGGAGCAGTCCCAACGATAAAGGTCCCAACATTAGAACCGCAGGCGGTGAGTAAGACTGCTTCAAATGTCTGTGTTTTTGCCTATGCCCATCAAGTAGCCCAAACATGATCACGTATAGTTAATTGATCAATGGAGCATGCGATGTGTAGTGCGTGTACATTTGTTTAGCTGGCCACTATATGTGTAACTTTATGTTTGTGTATTGTAAAAGCACTCCAAACAACAATACACAAAGAGGGGGGAAATATGTTGAACTAAATAAGCGCGCTTCTTCATTCAAATGCGCTACTTTTCCGTGTCTTTCTATGTAAACACTAACTTAGCCTGCCGTGCAAAACCAGTCCGCTTACTGTCTACACAAACCACGCGTAAACACACAAACACACGTGCACAACTGCACTTCCCACATGTACACCTTCAAAGACAAAAATACGACGATATAATTCAAGTATAAATATGTAAATAACACAAGTCGCTAAGCATATTATATAGTTAGTGTATAACTTGTACCACATAGAGACGTCCTGCTCTAGTCGTTTTTGCTGCTGCTCCTGTTCAACTGCAGCCTCTGGGTCTCATTCCGGATCATAGATGTATGGCTGTATCTGATTAAAAGCCATATTTTTATTTTGAATAAAGTTTTTTTCCCGCTGTTAGGGACGACACAGCTTTACGACGCACTCGACTCAACACAATAGCAGCAGCGCGCACACGTCATTATTTAGCTCCGCTCACACGACACGCCCCCACCCGCTCGGCTTTTTTCGGAAAGACTCGGAACAGCGCATCTTTCTTATATAATTATAAAAAAAAATAAAGACTTTTCGGAGATATGCAGGATGCAGTGCTACTCTATAGGTACTCAAGATTGACATGACACTGACTGAAACTGAGTGTTTCACCCCCCCTTTAAGTATGGCCTAGAAATTGTACATGTGTTAGCAGTTATATATTGTTGTGTAAGCTTATTAAAATGTCTCATCTAAGAGCATGCAAAATAATGTACTAAAAATGGTTTCTCACAAGCCTTGTTTCTTGGCCTTTCTTGTGAGTGTGATACGCCGGATGGAAGTTTGGCAAGCATAAGCATATTTCATAAGGTTTCATCACATCCATTCTCACAAAAACACACACACACACACACACACACGCACACACACACACACACACACACACACACACACACGTCACAAATAGCGCTGCCCCAAAGGATGAGCCTCAACATGTGCAACATCCCCCACACATGGGTCTAATTGTCCCTGGAAGTCACATTTACCTTTCTTTCCTCACAAAATATCATGTCTCAGTAATTCCTTTGCAGAATGTGAGGTCTCTGATTCTGCAGCCACATTCACTCTGCATAGTTAATACGCTGCTCCTCCTCATTAGCCCATCAGAAGGAGAGAATGGAGGTTTTCTGCAGGGCTAATCAGTGCGGCCCCATCTCCGCACTTATGCATGAAGGGCCTGAGATGGAGGGTTGCAGGGTGCATTAGCCATTTCAGATTCATGCCAACACCCCAAATAAGATGTTTACCCCACTTTCACATCCTCACTCACTTTTTTTGAACAGCTTTAAATAAGGCCAACTTTTGTGAAGAAACGTTTCTTTCATTCAGCTGTCCATTTTTAATGAGGCAAAAAAGGAAGAGTGACACTACTGAGGCCTTGCTTGCTGTCTTTGAATACCTGTGAAGGAGACACTAAACAAGGGCTGGTTTTTCAAGGAGGAAGATAAAAAGATGGAGGAACATGGAGGAAGAAGAAACAGAAAGTGTGACAATCCAATGGCTATTTTTTATGAGATCTATCTCACAATGCAGTGCACTCAAATAGACCACTCCCAGAGCGATAAAAGAAACAAAAGCAATCTATTTTTAACATCTCATTTTTTAGTTTTTGTTAACTTAAAATTTTAAAATACATATTTATATAAAACATAAAATACACTACAGATTTAAATGTAGCTTTTTTCAAATAAATTAATACTTTTATTCAGCAAGAAGGCATTAAATTGATCAAATGTGACAGTAAAGACTAGTCTACAATGTTACAAAAGATTTCGATTTTACATACATCTTGTTGTTATTTTGAACTTGCTATTCATCAATTTTTATTTTATTTAAAATATATTTTTAAGAATCCTTAAAAAATGATCACTGTTTCAGATAAATAACTAAGCTGTTTACAACATTGATATTAATAGGGGGCCCCCCATGGGGGTTATTGAGCACAAAATCAGCATATGAGACTGATTTCTGAAGGATCTCCTCACACAAATTTTGTCAAACCCCAACCACTAAATAGCCAAAGTCGGCGGCCTATACGGGAATCGTGTGCTATATCTCTGCTAAGGGATTGGGGGTACGGTGTGCGCCCCAGGGGTGCAAACGTACCCCGAAAGTGCCATAGACGATTGATGGGGCGAAACTTTGACCCCTCGTAGCTCCGAGCGAGGATCTCAAACACACACATATATTACACGAAATTTGAAGGGGCTGATAGGATCTCTCAGCACACACATCTCAAAGGGGTGTAAGTTGTACCCCTGGGGTGCTAGAGCTCCCCAAAAATCGCAAAAAAGGCCCATTGACTTAACATGGGGAGGGTCGTCCCATGAAACGCATGCAACGCATGCGTTTCTCATTCAATGGTAAATCCCATAGGGATTTTGTATTGAGCATAGCTCTGCTTCACAGACTCACAGAGACAAGGGGGTGGGCCCAATCTACTCAGACAACCAATCACTATCTCAGGATCATGATGATGTTATTAAGCCACGCCCTAGCAACCGTTTAGAGCTCCCTAACAACCGATCCCATTGACTTCCATTGAAAAAGATCAAAGTTATATCTCTGGATAGGAGTGTCATAGAAACATGGGGGTGGGTTTGATTGACTCAGGGCATCAACGGCCAATCACAAATCACCTTCAACACCTCCTAGCCACTCCCTAGCAACCATTATCAAGCACCCTAACAACCCAAATCCACAGTGTATATCTTCACATCTGAACATCATAGAGACACGGGGGTTGGTTTATATCATTCATACTGGCAGGGGGATTTTGGGGAATCATTATGGGATGGTGCCAAGCCACTCCATAGCAACCAAACAGAGAACCCTAGCAACTGTTTAGCAAGACCTATATCTCTGCATTAGTACATCATAGAGACACGGGGGTTGGTTTATATCATTCATACTGGCAAGGGGATTTTGGGGAATCATTATGGGAATCATTATGGGGCTAGAGAGAAGCAATTCAATTGACTGATAGACAACTACTCTGTAAGTGTTTGTAACTTTTCTCATTTGATTGTTTGTTCATTTGTTGTTGGATAAGTGTGTCTGTGTAGTGCTGAGGTGTGTATTATTAGTTTTGGTATATTCTCTGGGTGTGTGTGGGAGTTAGCATTTGTTGAGTTAGCATTTGTTTGGTCATTGCCACGTTGGAAGCGAGTTTGTTGGGGGCGTGGCCAGCGAGGTATTAAAAGCCTTGTGTGTTTGAAACATTTTGGCTAGAGAGAAGCAATTCAATTGACTGATAGACAACTACTCTGTAAGTGTTTGTAACTTTTCTCATTTGATTGTTTGTTCATTTGTTGTTGGATAAGTGTGTCTGTGTAGTGCTGAGGTGTGTATTATTAGTTTTGGTATATTCTCTGGGTGTGTGTGGGAGTTAGCATTTGTTGAGTTAGCATTTGTTTGGTCATTGCCACGTTGGAAGCGAGTTTGTTGGGGGCGTGGCCAGCGAGGTATTAAAAGCCTTGTGTGTTTGAAACATTTTGGCTAGAGAGAAGCAATTCAATTGACTGATAGACAACTACTCTGTACGTGTTTGTAACTTTTCTCATTTGATTGTCTGTTCATTTGTTGTTGGATAAGTGTGTCTGTGTAGTGCTGAGGTGTGTATTATTAGTTTGGGTATATTCTCTGGGTGTGTGTGGGAGTTAGCATTTGTTGAGTTAGCATTTGTTTGGTCATTGCCACGTTGGAAGCGAGTTTGTTGGGGGCGTTCCCAGCTGCTTTCAATAACGATACTCAAGTGAGTATAAATAGCGTGATAGTCCGCGGCAGCGGAAGCGGCAGTGTGAAGCCCTCCTTGTGTGAAGACCGACGAGTGTAAAGACTTCAACTCTTCCCAGTGCAAGACCGACGAGTGTAAAGACTTCAACTCTTCCCAGTGCAAGACCGACGAGTGTAAAGACTTCAACTCTTCCCAGTGCAACTCCTCCCGAGCAAGGACCCCGGCAAGGCACTTGAGTATCATCTTCCTTTTCATTATTTGTGTTCAGCTCTAATTCCTATCTGGCCTTTTCACCATGTGCTTTCAAATCTCAACTATAACTACTAGCACTCGTAAATCACGCTCCGTACGCACGAGACGCCGTAATCCTAATAATTTGCGCTATATCCTAACATCCTCTGCTACTTTACTCTTTATTCCAATTGGTCTCTGGAATTGCCAGTCGGCTGTAAACAAAGCAGACTTTATTTCATCTATTGGGACTCATTCTCAGCTTAGCCTCATGGCCCTAACTGAGACCTGGATCAAACCAGAGGACACTGCCACTCCTGCAGCACTCTCAAGCAATTATACTTTTTCACACACTCCTCGGCCTATTGGGAGGGGTGGGGGAACTGGTTTGCTTATCTCGAATGATTGGAAATTTGATCCATTACCGTCTCTACCGGCCAATTCATTTGAATCGCACTCAATCACTATTACTCACCCTGTTAAAATCCATGTGGTAGTGGACTATCGTCCTCCAGGTCACCTCGGTAACTTTGTGGAGGAGTTGGATGTGTTACTTTCTAGCTTCCCTGAGGATGGCACTCCACTGATTCTGCTTGGCGACTTCAACATCCATCTTGATAAACACCTAGCTGCAGACTTCAGCACTCTACTGACTTCATTTGACCTTAAGTTAGTATCTACTACGGCTACTCACAGATCAGGTAACCAATTAGACCTGGTCTACACACGCAACTGCTCCACAGACAACACTTTAGTTACTCCATTACACACCTCAGACCACTTTCTCATCACTCTTAACCTCATACTGACTCCTGATACAAAACATACTCCTACACAGATTACCTTTCGGCGTAATCTACGCTCACTCTCTCCCTCTCGCCTATCCACTATGGTTTCATCTTCACTCCCTCCACCTGCTCAGTTCTCAGCACTGGACACTAACAGTGCTACTGACACTCTTTGCTCCACTCTAACATCCTCCTTAGACAGTTTTTGCCCCCTTTCATCCAGACCAGCCCGCCCCACCCCATCTGCCCCCTGGCTGTCTGAAGTTCTCCGTGAACATCGCTCTGGACTCAGGGCGGCAGAGAGGAAATGGCATAAATCTAAAAACAATACTGACCTTGCCTTTTATCAGTCTCTTCTCTCTTCTTTCTCTACAAATGTCTCCACTGCTAAAACAACATACTACCACAACAAAATCAACAATTGCTCTGACTCTCGCCAACTCTTTAAAACATTCTCCTCTCTCCTTTGTCCACCTCCTCCCCCTCCTTCATCAACTCTTACAGCTGATGACTTTGCATCATTTTTCACCAACAAAACAGCTCTCATTAGCAAACAGTTCTCCTCATCACTAACTGACACGCACATCTCAACAACTAACACGAACACGCTTCCATCCTTCTCTCCACTCTCCGAGGCAGATATTTCTAAACTCATCCTTTCCAATCACCCTACTACCTGTCCACTTGATCCTATTCCCACTCACCTCCTTCAGGCTATTTCTTCTTCAATCACTCCTGCACTCACTCACATTGTCAACACTTCTCTTCACACGGGAACCTTTCCCACAGCATTTAAGCAGGCTCGGGTAACCCCACTGCTTAAGAAACCCTCTCTGAATCCAGCACTTTTAGAAAACTACCGACCGGTATCCCTTCTGCCTTTCATTGCAAAGACCCTTGAGCGAGTTGTGTTCAATCAACTCTCTAGGTTTCTTGAACAGGACAACTTCCTAGACAACAACCAATCCGGCTTCAAAAGCGGCCATTCGACTGAGACGGCCTTGCTCTCGGTAACTGAGGCACTGAGACTGGCAAAAGCAGCTTCCAAATCCTCAGTGCTCATTCTGCTGGATCTGTCTGCTGCTTTTGACACAGTTAACCACCAGATCCTCCTGTCAACACTTAAGAGGACGGGGATCTCAGGATCTGCTCTCCAGTGGTTCAGGTCTTACCTCTCTGGTAGGTCCTACAGGGTGTCATGGAGAGGTGAAGTGTCTAAGTCTTATAATCTAGCTACTGGGGTTCCCCAGGGCTCAGTCCTTGGACCACTTCTCTTCTCCATCTACATGTCATCATTAGGTTCTGTCATTCAGAAACACGGCTTCTCCTATCACTGCTATGCGGATGACACTCAACTCTACTTCTCATTTCAACCAGATGATCCTACAGTCAGTGTTCGTATCGCTGCCTGTCTGACAGACATTTCTGACTGGATGAAAGAGCATCATCTTAAACTCAATCTTGCAAAGACAGAATTACTTGTTTTCTCAACCAACCCAGCACTTCATCAAAATTTCTCCATTCAGCTTGGTTCATCGACCATAACTCCATCAAGGACAGCAAGAAACCTTGGAGTTGTGATTGATGACCAGTTAAACTTCACTGACCACATTACTGCAACAGCCCGGTCCTGCAGATTTGCTTTATACAACATTAGAAAGATTAGACCCTTCCTATCAGAACAGGCTGCACAACTCCTGGTTCAAGCTCTTGTTCTCTCCAGACTGGATTATTGTAATGCTCTTCTGGCTGGGCTTCCAGCATGCACTATCAAACCCTTGCAGCTGATCCAGAATGCAGCGGCGAGAGTGGTCTTTAATGAGCCGAAGAGAGCGCATGTTACGCCTCTCTTCATCAAACTGCACTGGTTGCCAATGGCTGCTCGCATCAAATTCAAGGCACTAGTTATCGCCTACAAAACAACCTCTGGCTCGGCACCAATATACCTAAATTCACTTGCTCAGACTTACACACCCTCCAGAAGCTTGCGTTCTGCGAACGAGCGGCGCCTCGTGGTTCCATCCCAAAGAGGCTTGAAATCGCTCTCACGGACATTTTCCTGGACCGTTCCTACTTGGTGGAATGACCTGCCGATCTCAATTCGTGCTGCCGAGTCTGTAGCCATTCTTAAAAAACATCTTAAGACACATCTTTTCCATTTGCACTTGACCAATACAGAATAGCACTTACTGATCACCACAGCAACGACCAAAAGCGTACACTCCGGGATCATATCTACGTCTCTCATCCGGATTTGCGCCTTCAGGCGGGTATGTTACATAGTAATCATAACTATCAGAATCCAGTGTTCTGTATATTGCGTACGTGAGTTTTTGTTGTAGATGGCTATTGCTGCGCGTTTAGCTACAATACAAAACCAACCCATTGGGCCACTGAATCTGCATTAACGACAACAGCTGGGGCAACAGCCTTAGTCCTAATGGGTTGTAGCTATCTTAGCTATCAAAATCCAGTATTCGGCACTGTGCGGACGTGAGTTTTTGTTGTAGATGTCTGTCTTTAAAAAAAAAAAAAAAAATTGTGTATTGTGCTAATTAATTGAGATTTCTTACAGCTCTTACAGGTTTTTGGCCTTGTCTGTTCCGTTGCTTCTATTACTCTCCCCTTTTTTGTAAGTCGCTTTGGATAAAAGCGTCTGCTAAATGATTAAATGTAAATGTAAATGTAAATGGTGCCAAGCCACTCCATAGCAACCAAACAGAGTACCCTAGCAACTGCTTAGATCTCTGCATTAGAAAATCATAGAGACATGGGGGTTGGTTTATATCATTCATACTGGCAAGGTGATTTTGCAGTCTCTTGCAATAACCGGGCCCCGAGTTTTGCCACGGCAAGCACCACTCACAATTTCTTCAGGAATTGTACTTTCTAGTTAACCTTGCCATAGTGAAATAATAAGAGTTCAGTACATGGACATCACATACTGCGAGTCTCAAACACCATTGCCTCCTACTTTTTATGTAAATCTCGTAAATCAAAAACTCAACAGAAAAAAAGTAGCCTGGATGCCAGCCGAACTTAGCCCCGCCCACAACATTTTTAGGTCGGGCAGTTCGGTCTGGCATCGCTCCATAGAGGAGTAATTATCTCCGAACAGAAACTGTTCGGACCAATAAAATTATCAGGGCGGGCTTTAGACGATGACGGACAGATGATCAACAGTAACGTAATCATGCACGTCATCAAAGGGGCCTGGATTATATTTACTCGAATCCTAAACGGAGAGCTTGTTTGTATATGCATTCACCTTCCTAATTTCTCTCAAAGATGATGATCATGTTGGGTAAGTACTCTGTGTATCAATAAATTCTTTTATTTTTTTACAACACCGGCAAAGATAGTTTATTCCAGCGAGTGTGCAGACAGGGTTGCCAAGTTTTTACAACAAAATCCGCCAACTACTAGCCCTAAACAATAGCTTCTCGGGGGGGTTCTCTGGGGGAAAAATGGCGTTTGGGGGGTAAAATGTGTGTTATTTTGGCAAGGTTGCCTGCTAAAATTCACACTCATGGGTCTATACATCACATAATAGTCGCTTCAACCCTTGGACATAGAAAACAACCGCGGAAAAAAACGCGGACTTGGCAACACAGTGCAGTTGAGCTCTGTCTGTTGACATTTGACAATGCGTCGCTTCGTTGCTCTGATTGGTTGTAGGTCTATCCAATTGATGTCTTTCCTGGTTCGGTTGAAACACGCCTCATAATCACAGTACAATGGAGCGGTTTCAGACTCATATTCTGACTAGAATTCAATATGACCACGTCAGGCTAGAAAAAAAGTGCTTCGCGACATATTTTTGGGAGCAGATTGGAGCTTTAGCTTTAATTTCTACATTTCCATAACTGTTTATTTCACACCAACATAATTAATTGTTCTGCATCTGCGAGAGTGTGGGCGGGCTTTTGATATCGCAGCTGTACTTCCTGCTGCGCTCTACTGCGCAACTCCGGTTCCGAAATCGCTACTGCGCAGACTCGGTCCCAAGATGTCCGCGCCGTGCAGGCCGCCTGAAAGCTTCAAATCTGCCAAGCGGAAACGGATGATGTCGAGTCGTCCATATTTTTATACGGTCTATGGTCAGGACTCACGAGCCACTTTACTGAACTGCTGTGAGCTGTGAGCTGCTGAAATAAGCCAATCAGAGCAAAGCTCAACATTAATATTCATGACTCTTCCAAATAAGGCAAAAACAGAGCATTACATACTACGGACAATTTATAGGGTTGTAAATGGACCTGTAAAACTGTATCTGGACCATGTTTTTCCTTAAATAAGCCATCTACCCTCCTTAAATATGCCATCTATCATCTACCATCTTACATCTACCCTCTATGTAGATATCAGAGAACAATTTAACATATTGTTTCAAATCATTCTAGGGCACCTTTAAATAAATGCAGCTATGCTTAGCATAAAATACTTCTTTAAAAAACATAACAAATGTTTTACTGATGTACTAACTAACGGTATTGTTTATAAAGTAAAACGTAGACCATCATACATATATATATATAATGGAATAGTGCCTTCTCGTTCACTTTCAATTTTCACTTATTTTACTTATTTACTATTTAAAGAATAGCAGGCGCTAAACAGTATAATAGAAGGAGGCCGATGCCTTGTATAAAACTAAAATCACAATGCCCGATGTGGCACTTGTCCATCACCTGATAGCATTTGTTTACTCTAAATTAAAACATGCAAACTGAACCTGCATGAAAATCTGCATACATTCCGATAAAGAAGCAGCATTTGATACCACTGTTATCCAATTTTATTGTTCATTTGAAACTTGAACTTCTTAAAAGCAATATTCATAAGAAGGTTTGGAAATTCAAGTATAATCAAGGCATTATAAAGATAGCTGCCAAGTGAATTTACAAGCCATAAAGTGACTTTGGACAATGTACATTATTCATTATGTTAGTAATTACAAACAAAGCCATAGAATTCCTACTAACACAGACACTTAAACCAATTTTAAAATATAACATTTAGTGAAGCAACATCCCACAAGAAAATGTCCATATATATTGGAAAATCCAATTCAAGTTTGATTGTGATAAATTAATAATGGTGAAACAGAGCTCCAAAAAGCAAAAGAGATGTTCACCCCACTCCATCTTGTAGGATGTGTGCAGACCTTGCAAGTACACACAGGGGTGATGGGACAGAAAGAGTAAGAGTAAGAGTAACATACTGTACAGCGAAAGGACATCACGACTGCCTGATTATAATCCTCAGCGCCAATATGATCCACATCTGGCCGCATAACTCTGCCAGCCTGCTGTTTACACTTACGCTTCATGAATATTGATATTACTTCTTAAATGTCACTGAAGTTTAGGAGTGCTGCATCATGATAACCCAGTTTCACTTTAGCAAATGCCACAAAAAAAAATTGACAGAGAAACATGCCTGTCAAATTCATGACTGCACAAAACCTGGTGTGTAAATAATAGAAAATATGAAGAAAGACAAACCAAGACAAAATGTTCCCTTTCAGAACATGATATGACATGGCAAATATTTTAATCATAGAAAATGAGAAACTTATATTTTGCTAAGGCTAGCATCAAAATTACTACTACTTATTTGAATTCTATTTACTGAATTTTTAGCAGCCATTATTCCAGACTTCAAGTGTCACAAGATCCTTCAAAAAGAAAGGTCAAGAAACGTATCAATGTTGAAAACAGCTTTTGCTGCTTAATTTATTTTTGTGGAAACCATCCGATACCTTTCAAAAGCTTGGTGATAGATTTCCACAACATATCAGCAAAAAACGTTTTCAACACTAATATAATAAGAATCATTTTTAATAATTGAGCACCAATATTAATGGATAATAATTCACCAAATTAGCATAGCCAGGTCAATTTTAAGTCTATATTACCTCCTCTTATTTCCTACATATCTCCGTACTTATTTCACCTAGCCAGCAGCCATATCACCCTGTAGCCCAAGACTGGTTTCCCACTGAAGCTAAGCAGGGCTGAGCCTGGTCAGTACCTGGATGGGAGACCAAATGGGAAAACCATGTAGCTGCTGGTAGAGGTTTTAGTGAGGCCAGCAGGGGGTGCTCACCCTGTGGTCTGTGTGGGTCCTAACACCCCAGTATACACTCTAAAAAATGCTGGGTTAAAAACAACCCAAGTTGGGTTGAAACTGCACCGACCCAACAATTGGATTGTTTTAACCCAATGGTTGAGTTGTTCTTACCCAGCAATTGGGTTGTCTTAAGCAACATTTAACCCAACCACTGGGTTAAAACAACTCAACCATTGGGTTAAAACAACCCAATTGTTGGGTCGGTGCAGTTTCAACCCAACTTGGGTTGTTTTTAACCCAGCATTTTTTAGAGTGTAGTGATGGGGACACTATACTGACAAAGAGCACCTTCCTTCGGATGAGACGTTAAACCGAGGTCCTGACTCTCTGTGGTCATTAAAAAAATCCCAGGATCCAGGATGTCTTTCGGAAAAAGAGTAGGGGTGTAACCCCGGCATCCTGGCCAAATTTGCCCATTGGCCTCTGTCCATCATGGCCTCCTAATAATCCCCATATCCTGATTGGCTTCATCACTCGGTCTCCTCTCCACCAATCTGCTGGTGTGTGGTGAGCGTTCTGGCGCAATATGGCTGCCGTCGCATCATCCAGGTGGATGCTGCACATTGGTGGTGGTTGAGAAGATTCCCCCCTTCAATGTAGAGTGCCTTGAAAAGCGCTATATAAATCGAACACATTATTATTATTATTATTATTATTATATTCTCAGCACTTTATACAACAGAAATAGTTTAAAGGAACCTTTACAGTATTAATAGAAACCGTCATTAAATATAAGACATATTCAAATTCGGCTTTAAAGCTGCTCTGCAAAGAAAATAGTCTCATTATTCAGCTCAAGTCAATTCAATTTTGATTCCATTCAGTTCAACAATAGTGTTGATGTTGCAAACTTCCTTCATCCTGAAAACAACAGATTCAGCTATAATGCAGAAGTGTCAGCTTAATTCAGTTAAATTAGAATAGGTAGACCGATAGACAGACAGAATGACAGAAATAGTCTGGAAAAACAACCACAACAGCCTGTTATAATTTGAGAGACTTCCATGTAAACACCACTTCAGTATGCGATTGCAATGTGAGGATCACTAGTATGACATCACTACAGATTGCAGCTACAGACACCCAATTTTTTTTTTTTGTTATGTCACTCTTTTTACATCAATATCCAATTATTTCAGACCATGAAATCAGTTTTGATCAGTCTAAGTGAAATCTAGATTGCACCCCGAAGGGAGCGATATGGAGATACGCTATCCTTATTCAACAGGAGTGCTCCCCGCTCCTGATTGGCATTCTGGGTAGATGAAGGAACAGCTCCACCTGCCACAGTCATTCATATGTGTGCATGCCTGAATGCTGTCGGTGGCAGTCAGACTCTTCAGTTCTGCCTTTTGTCTGATTATTGGCGAGAGTTGACAGCCAGGGCACTGGGATCTGACACACTGACAGGTCATTATAGCTAGTGGCAATGTAACTTTAGACCCAAACATTTTTTTTCTGTGTTGCTCAGATAGCATTCCTTTTTGGAGAAATTGAGAGGGTGGTGTCAGTTCTATCAGAGCTCAAAACAAGGCTCTTTGAGCGAGAACACTTTCATTTACTATTTCTCAAACATGGAACTGGAAATGAATTGTTTTACAGTATACAGGATTCCCATACCTTCTGACTAAAAAATTCATCATCGCTGGACAAGGATCTTCTAGGTTTTGCATGTCTGTAGAAATCCTGATCATATATATATATATATATATATATATATATATATATATATATATATATATATATATATATATATATATATATATATATATATATATATATATATAATGATATGATGGTCATATATATATCATATAGACTGATCAAACAGACGCGATACTGTAGCTGAAATTGCTCAAGTAGTTAATGCTGGTTCTGATAGAAAGGTGTCAGCACACACAGTAAAATCACAGTTTGTTGTGTATGGGACTGCATTAGCCGCAGACCAGTCAGGGTGCCTATGCTGACCCTGTCCACGGCCAAAAGTGCCAACAGTGCACGTAAGCATCAGAACTGGAACATGGAGCAAAGGAAGAAGGTGGTCTGGTCTGATAGATCATGTTTTCATATTTCATGTTTTAAACCACGTGCATGGCCGTCGCACCTGGGGAATACATGGCACCAGGATGCACACAGGAGGAAGGCAATCCGACGGAGCTGTTTTGGGCAATGTTCTGCTGGGAAACTTTGGATCCTGCCATCCATGTGGAAGTTACTTTGACCACCTACCTAAGAATTGTTGCAGACCATGTACTTCCCTGGTGGCTGTGGCCTCTTTCAGCAGGATAATGCCCCCTACCACAAAGCAAAACTGGTTCAGGAATGGTGTTAACTTGACCTCCAAATTTCCCAGATCTCAATCCAATCGAGCATCTGTGGGATGTGCTGAACAAACAAGTCCGATCTATGGAGGCTGCACCTTGCAACTTACAGGACTTTAAGGATCTGCTGCTAACATCATGATGCCATATACTACCACAGCACACTTTTGGGGTCGAGTAGAGTCCATGCCTCAATAAGTCTGTGAGGGACTCATTTGGCAGCAAAAGGGGGACCAACACAATATAAGGAAGGTGGTCATAATGTTATGCCTGATCTGTGTATATACTGATATAGTGCAAATGCCTTTTTTTAAATAAACTATAAAACGCATAACAAAAGCTGGAAAAAATCAGTCATGCACCAAATCAAGTGAATTGTGCTCTCTATGTGTGAGTAAATAACAGAGCAGCTGTAATACTGGAAAAAAATGAACCACATACAGAAACACAGACTGTATGGCAGATGGGTTTTTAAAATGGAGTATGGCTGATAAGATCATCACTTGTCTCCAGTCCATTCCGATGCACTGTCTGACATCTAACTATCTAACTATGTTAGGGAAACCTGTCTCTCATCCATACAGGCACTGGATTTTAGGAATGGACAAAGGATTAAAAAAAAACACATTGCAATAAAGCCATGAAGCAGCTCCCTGTAATTGATAACTTCTTGGCATTCACTGTAAATGTTTTAAAAGTAGCATTTTTCATGGAGATAAAGGAAAACAATGAATAAGAAATTAGAAGAAGACTGTTCACCGAAAAGAGTCATGACAGCGGATACAACCCTCTGAAAAGCAAGGCCATTACCTTTTATTTAGATCACATTAGACCATTGAACAAAATCCTCTTTGCAGTTGGAGTTAAATGGAGTTACCATGCACAAATGCACTTTCAGCACATTTTCAAGGGCACAACATGGAAACATCCAAAAGACTGAGTACATTAAAGGCCCTTCACCCCAGAGACTGAGGGCCCATCATGATTTTAGTCTCCGCTGTCAGCATTCTGGAGTGCCTTCTTTGTGATTCCGAGCATCCTGGATTTGCTGAGAGTGTTTGTGACCATCTCTCTCTGTTTGATGGTGCTCGAGCTCTGAGGAGCTGCAGTGCCGCAGCGGGCTCATCACAGGCAGGGTCAGCAGCAGGTCTGTACTCTCCCCGACTGCCGCAGTTTAAGAGCCGTTTACTGTACTTACGCTCTTTCAGGAGTAGCCAGCTAAACAAACAAACACTAATCTTGATCAAGGGTCAACAGACAGACAGCGCTGACTGTGAGAATTCATAATGCAACACTATTGACAGACAGTATTTTTATTATTTATAGGAAACCCAAAGTGCCCTACTGTATGTTTTTTTTTAAAGAAGCCTCTTCGATATACTGTGTGTGTGAGTGCGTGCGTGCGTCCATGCATGCATGCGGTTCGCACGCGCGCGCGTGTGTACTAATGTTTAACATATTTTAATGTATGTAACATATTAGCATTTAAATTTCAATAAATGTTTAATATATTTAAACATCAATAAATAATCTATTTAAATATACCAATAAATATATCTATTTCATTTATTTTAAACATTCAGATGCATATAAATACTCTTATTTTTTTTTTAAAAGGCTCTGTATCTGGCTTTTTTCCAACCCCACCCAGTGACCTCTGAGACAGCACATAGAGTTATCTCCTTTCACAGCTTCAGATGAACGAGGGATATTCTTGGTAGCGAGATACAGACCGAATTCAATTAACACTGTCATACTTCAACTAAAGATTTCATAATGGCTCCCAGTGTAGTTGGAAAGTGAGAGATGAGCTATCAAACAGAGAGAGAGAGACCATCACAGTGGGATTTTCCACTCAAATTAGATTTAGCCAAAACCCATGGATATGAAATTTGGGCACTCAATACAATAGCATGTATAGGTGACATTTTCAGATAAATGAGTCCGACCCGTAATAGCACTGCATACTGAGGAAACAGGTTAAGAGGTATGAAGAGAAATGCAATCATGACTGAAATAAATCACATTGCTCTTGTTTGTTTCACTAAAAATGTAAATTTGCTTCAGGCAACATCAGAGAAACTAAATATCATCATGATATTTCTCACCCACACATTTTTTAATTATGTAATTTCCCTTACAAAAAAAGAATTTCATTTCATGAAGTAATGTTCAAGTATATTTTTCAAGTATACTTTATGTCATAAGTATAATAATATCATTATATTATATAATAAAATACATTTTATAATAGCTTAATGCATCCTTTTTTATCAACACTTGAATCTGGGTAACTTTCATTAAAAAAAGGCAACATTTTAAACAAAAAGTTGAGAAAATCGCAATTTTGTCAAAGACTACACCTTGATGAGATTCAGAACGATGATCAAAACACAGGAGTACACAGCAACTCCCAAAATTTCACAGTCCTTTCATCTTCATGGGTTTGAAATTTAATTCGGTAAGGTTAAGCAGTTTTCATTTACATGCTGTTTATTGTTTGTTGATCGCATTATTTTACATTTGCGTGATCAATTTTCTGTCAATTGCTTCTTGTTCTCGTGTATATTGTTCTGGAGATTCTGTACTAGAAAATGTGTCATAGCGCCCCCTACCGTATCATGTAATTATTTAATTAAAGTAAAAGTAAAGTTAAAGATGCACTATGCAACTTTCCGTCCACTGGAGGGCGCCTATTCTAAATAAAGGCATAGTTTGATGACGCCAAGTTTGAGCGCAGTATCTTGGGGCATGTGGTCTTCACCTCACAGCCGGTGGAAAATAGGACTTGGGCAGAAATCACGTTCATGAATGCGGTTATTAATGTTACTGTAGTACTGAAGCAGAGCAGGACCGAGTGTTGTGGAGCTGAGCACGACCGCTGGAACGACTGTTACACAAACACCCGCCTCGCGAACACCGGGGGCTATTATTATGACGGGACAGGACACAGTCGCCGGGCGCGCGCACTAGTTCCGCTTTTCCAGTCATTGGTATGAGGTGATGCAGCTCTTTTTATCATATCAGAAACATTTAAGTGTGTTTAAAATGATGTTATGACGTTACTCTGTGCGTTCGCTCGGTGGCAGCTGTGACACTTGTTCACACTGCTAAGAGTAAAGCGTTTCTGCAGAATAAAACCGGAAACTGAGGGAAACGCAGATATGACGCAATTGATAGGCGACTCCCTCAAACGCTATGCTGAAACGTCCCAGGTCATTGGTTAAAATAGCCATTTTCTCACAATTTACAAATAGTTGGAAACATTTGGGATATTGTAAGTACTCAACTGAACAAAATATATAACACTGGTGAGGTGTCTTTTGGATATTTTACTGCAAAAATACTACATAGTGCAAATTTAAAGTAAATTAAGTAAATTCCTGTGTACACTAACATAGCCTATACACAAAATCAGATACGCTGAATTATGAACATGTCTGTTTTTCATAAATATTTTCAAACAATGTAAGTTTCATAAGACTGTATGTAAAAATATGTTAAAAAGTACAAGTATATGAAAAATATACTTAGACTTTTAGTCAAGTATACTTAAATGCAGTTTTAAGTATATTTCTGAGAAGACGTTGACTGAAATTATAACTTCTTATCTTTAGTTTATGGGAAGGATACTAATAGAAAACTTATATAAACTTCTTTTTCTTAAGGGTTACTCGCCCACAATTTGTTCCAAACCTGTATGAGTTTTATTTTTGAACACAAAACCAGATATTTTGAAGAATATCAGAAACCAAAAGTTGATGGACCCCACTGACTTCCATAGTGGTTGTTGTTTTTTCAGTAGAAGAAAATCATACAGGCTTGTAACAACTTAAGCGTGAGTAAATGATGACAGAATTAAAATTTTGGGGTGACCTATCCCTTTAATACACATTTGCTTATAGCTCATAAACAAATACTTTTTCCTCTTTGAAAACATGTGTTTGGTTTATTATCTTTATTTTATTATTTCCGACATAATATAGACAATTTCACACGTAATTCCATTTAAAATCTCCGTTGTACAAGTCTCTTGTGCATGATGCAGCAGGCTGAGCCAGCAGCCCTTAAAGAGCAAACAGTAGAGCTAGACAGAAGACGTTCTTCAAATGTTCTTCATAGTGGGATTTCCAAGAGGAATGAAAAAACCTTTGAGAACAGGCCACAAAATTAAGATTCTACAATGTAGTTTCCTTTAGAGACACACACACTCAAAGAGCAGAATATCTGAATGTCTAATGAGATAGAGAATGGTGAGAACAGATTCCCGCCGGTGAGCTGGCAAAGCCTTCATAACCTGACAGGGAGTTTTCTCAGTGAACATATGCTGTCTGCTTCTCTCGTTCACTCACACACATGTATGCTCTCACACATTCACTTACAAATATATATCATTCTATTATGACAACTCTTGGAGTGTTTGGCACTGTAATGAACATGACAATGTTGATATGTTTGGTCTTGGGGGAATAGATCTGCTACACTGCTGCTGCAGAGCAAGTGGGACTAGCTACTGCCAAATTACATACACGACACACAGATGTGAGCAAGTAAGACATGCTGCTGCTTTTCAGTTTTATAGCATACATGAATTAAAGGACAACACCGGTGAAAAATGAACCTAGGGGCACATGGTTACCTAGTAGATCGTTCTCTGGGATGCGTTTTCATGAAAATCGAATGTATAGTTTTATCTCTAAAAATAGATTAGCTTATAACGCCAGTATATGGGGCATAGAATAAGTACAATTAAATCGCTAGTTAATACCACTAAAAAGGCTCAAAATAGCCTCACACTAACACAGTAGCATAATGAGGGTCCCTACATGCAAACTGAAGCATTGAGAACTTTGTATGTGTACAAACAGTTTAATGAGAAGATACTTTACACGTTTACAGAAAGGCGCAATCTTGGACAACAGTCTCAACCAGTCGAGCCATACTGCTATAGCAAATGCTGACCTAGTATTTGAAAGTCGAGAAGTAAGCTCATTGGCTGTTGATACAGAAGGAACCAATCAGCTGTGCCCTATAGAGAACGTGTTTGCTAGGTCTCCGTGGAACAAGAGTGGGCATTTCTAAATTTGTGGTTGTTTTCAAACTGATGGATGTGTATAAATTACGCAATGAAAATGATCCCCTTCACCCGATCAATACTGTGACGTTGACTGTTTCACTGTGACGTGGGCAAAACAGGTAACACAGTTGAAAACGTCCCTCTGTTTATGGCAATGCCTACTGATGTGGTAACGCCTATTATTAACCTGCAGAGACATATACTTGGAGTGAGTTAAGAAATTATCAGTCTGCGCCATCTAGAGTTTCATGAGAGAACTTTTTATTTCCCATGAGAAGAACAAACTTCTTTTCAAAGATCAAGCTTTCAAAGATCAAAGCAATCCCTCCCTCATGTGAACTGACAGGGGAGCTGAAGCTTATTAAATATGCAAATCTTATCCAATCCTAGCTGTGGGCGTTTACTTCCAAGTCTCCAGTGTGGGACGCCCATCGAAACCCAGCGTTTGGGAGAGAGCCCCAAAACCAGTGTAGAAAATAGCCTATTACTTATTAGTTATGATGTTTTTGAATGTAAAAACCACACAATCATCATTAGTTGACCCCAGACAACAATATAAATAAAGGAAAAAAGCCAGTTCATGACACCTTTAACTATTATGTACTTACATCAAACATATACTTATTGTGTTCATATTGTATTGCAAAACACCTTTGCGGATGAGCAATTGATTGTAGGATACGGGTAAAGTTAGGGACAGGTGTGGTGGTGTTGGTAAGTTTATGGGCAGGGTTAGATGTAAGGGAATAGTCAACAGTGTAATTATAAATGTAACTACAGAAATTATTTACAGATGTAACTACATGTAGGTATTTTTAAAAATGTTAGTACAATGTAAAAACATGTATGTACACAATTAGTGCATTGTATCAAATTATTAAAATGTTAGTACATAGTTAAGGCCACCTAATATACTGGGTCAGCATTATGTCATATAACAGAACATTCTTTCAATGGCAGGGAAAGAGTTAATAATCTAAAGAACATTTTCCCCTCTAAAGAACCTTTTGTGCAATGGAGCGGATGAAAGGATTGTTAAGATTCTTCACGGAACGATCAATGTCAAAAAAGTGTACCCAAAACTACGCTAATGTGAGATGCTATGGTGTGAAAATTAGTGGAAAATTGGAAGAAAGCAGCAAAGGAATGTGTGAAAATGCACAAGGTCTGTGAAAAATGCATTGATATGGGCCCTAAAAACGATTAAAACACCTTATTTCCTAAATAAATAATAATCATTTAGTCTCATAACTAGAAATGTTATGCATCTGACTGCAAACAAACTCACCTCCAACCACTGGCCATGGGACTGCATTTTGAGGACCACACAGGGGTCAGGTTTGTTGAGGGCATCTCTGTCTGAGATGCCTTTGCAGGTGACCCGCAGCTCTACTTTGGTCAGGCAGGGGCTGTTGAACAAGCCCAGAGAATTGGCTGCAGACTCATAGATGTCACTCATGTTTCAGGAGATATCTGTACTGTAAGGGAAAGAGAGATATTTTGCTTTTAGCTGTGATCTTTTATTTTAATGTGATTTATTCCAATTCATTTAAAATGCAGCATGTGTCCTGTGTAAGAAGATAGTCTACCGCAAAGAAATCAACAAACTTGTTTGCAAACTGTGCTTCTGTGGACTGTAAACCAGTGATTCAATATGAAAATAAAACAAATAATTTTGTATATTGATTTATACAGCCACCTTTTGTAATGTCTATTCAAAGATTTAATCAATTGACAGCCTAAATCCTTTAGTATTTTTTGTTTCACAAAATAAATGCCATCAGGCGAAAACAGTCAGATAATTTATTTGGTTTTTAGTTCTATTTACAGGATGCAAATACATCTGGTTTTAATCAATGAAAATTATGCATGGTGGATAACTGCTTCTCTTTTTCAAAATATCCGCTAAAGAAAAAAAAAAACTGATTTAACACCCCATCATTTTTCACTGGGAATATATATAATCCCTCTGTGTGTTTGTGGTGAGACATGGGAAGCCTATAAAAGACACTAATTTATTGTGCCAATCTGTGGGAAAATATCCCACCATCCCAATCAGTTATAATATAGAGCAAATCAACTGAGCTAACTAAAATTACACAGCTTATAAGGAGAAGAGGGAGAGCGACAGTAATCTGAGCCGGTGGATGAATAGATATTAAATGATTGATGGATGCATTAATATAGAGAAAGAAAATCTCCATATGTGAAGTAGTAGTAGTGATGTTTGCCTCAACAAAACAAAAAAACACCTGAAGGAAAACACTGCTCTTTAAAAAAAAAATGTAATAGTATTGTGGCTGCTTACAGACCGGTAGAAGTAGGCCATTAGAGGTAGATCTGACCATGTGAGAATTGCACTTTTAAAGAGAACAGCTCAATGAAAGGATAATTCTCAGCTTATGCAGTCATCCATCACTCCCACTGTATCGCACTGACAGGTGACAGCCTCATACATTATAGGTCAGCAACGATAATACAGAGGTGAGCGGTTCTCTCCCTCAATGTATGTTTGCGAACTTTTCAACACTGACAGCAAACTACGTCATCAGTCTTTCATCCTCTGGATGCTATTTTTACCACCTGAGTGTTTTCTCAGCCAGTTTCCCATCTATTTCTGTCTCTGTTAATGACTCTCACTGAGCCTCTCCATTTAGACACACACAGCGTTTTCAGCTGAAACACAATTCTCAAGAAATCTTCAATGCTAAATTACACCCATCAAAAACACTTCAACTGATTAAAACCTGTTTCATAATATAAAATATGTATACTTTTAACACGAATTTTCTGCAGAATCAATAGCTACAGACCTCCAAACTTCATGTGGCCTTCAGATTAGCTCAAGAAGAGTGCGTAGAGTAGCCTAGAAGTCTAGACGCACCCTAGCGGCAGCAAATCTAATCTGCCCGCGAGTGTCGTCTAGCAACTCTCAATACCCATCAGAGCTGTATTCCCCTAACTCTTGCCGGGCCAATCACATCGTGTATAGAGTCGGTGGGCGGGGCCATAATGACGACGGCCGAGTTGCGTTTGCGAGTTTCTAGTAAACACAGAAACTGGTGAACGGCGGTCTTTCGAATCAGCTTTGACCACGACTCTGGAAGACTTGGAGTTAAGCTTTTCTCTGAGAAAAGAGCAAAGAACGGCACTGAAGCCATTCTTAAAAAGGGAAGATGTGTTCGGAGTTTTGCCAACCGGATACGGCGAATGTTTAATCTATCAACAAGCTCTGCTTCACCTTCGTTGCTCTGGTTCGTTGTGTACCGTATCCTATCGCGTGCAGAGGGAGTTTGAAAGACAACCGTTTATCCCGCCCCTCGGATTGAGCCCTGTCAATGGTGAGTTTCCAGACCAAACATCTTGATGTGGGTCTGGCTTGTCAGGCTATGCGTAGAGAGCTTCATGGAATTTATTTATTTATTTTGGTATAAGGCACGCCGTCACTGCACTCTAGAGCAGTACAGATGTGTTCTCTGAAGTGATGAATCACACTTCTCACTGGCCTGCAAAGAGTCCTGACCTCAACCCCATAGAACACCTTTGGGATGAAATAGAGCAGAGACTGCAAGCCAGGCCTTCACGTCCAACATCACGTGCCTGACCTCACAAATGTGCTTCTAGAAGAATGGTCAAAATTTCCTATAAACACACTTTTCAATCTTGTGGAAAGCCTTCTCAGACAAGTTGAAGGTGTTATAGCTGCAAAGGGTGGGCCAACACCATATTAAACTCAACCGATTAAGAATGGAATGTCATTAGGCAGATATCAAGGCAGACATCCTAGAACTTTTGGCAATATAGTGTATGTAAAATCCCCTAGAAAACCTCATGAATTGACTTTCACAGAAGGCAATAACCTCAGATGTCCCCTGTGGACCTGTACCACTGCTGACTACATCCTTTTTGAGTGCTCTCTGACGATACACAAGGAAGCACTGAGCCCTTCAATCAAACTCCATTAAAATCTAATGGTGGCAGTTATTGATTCATTATCGCTTTAAAGACAACTGTAACGCAGTATGTAAATGGAAAGGAAGGAGGCGCTAACCGGCGAACATTCAACAACTTTTAATCTAACTTAATAAACAAAACAAAAGTAACGTGGGCATCCCCTCACGGACAACTGCCCACACACACAACAAAACGTTAACAAAACATAGCATAAATCCAGGCCTGGTCCTCTCTCCTCCTTTACTGGTGTCACTCTCCTTATATGCCTCCGAGCTCCCACATGAGAGGACTCAAGACCGGTGCGGCTCGCAGGTGACGCTCATTCGCAATCACGTCCCCGGTCTCGCTCACTCCTCCCATGGCCCTCGTTTATCCACCTCGCCACAACAACATTAATAAAAATGGACCCATTTGCTTTCTGAATAAATAAACCTGGTCGTATTTGGCATAATTTATCAGTGCACATTATTCTAAAGAAAAGCTTGTTTTTCAAAGCTTGTTTTGTATTTCATCAAAATATAGCACTACGGTGACATATTGAGTTCTGGTACTTATCCAGCTAAAGTGAGTTTGAATCTATTTTCTCAATCCCCCATCTTCAGCCCATCTATCTTCTATACTATGAATAAAAGTGTCATATAAAGGCCAGAAATGTAATACAATACCAATCAGTTTGAATATTTTAAATAGAAAAAGAAAAAAAAACATGTCCAGGTTTTTCACTCCCAAATCCAATGAGAAAACTTAGGAAATGCTATTTTGCATAATAAGATTTATGTTAAGATCCATTAGGGTTATTTTTGCATGAGATTGAACACATTTCATCTCTCAAATTCTTATTATCATATAAATCATCATGTAGGTATAAATCTACAGGTATACGTTTTAATGTTTAACATTATTCTCAATGGTTCTGCAATATAGTATTTATTTATTTGGATTTTCAGGTGAAATATGACCAAAGCTCTTTTTAAAATACTATTTGCAGCTTTTTTGCGGTGATTCACCTATTAACCAAAAATATAGCAACATTCAAATTAAGCATAATGTACATTATGTCTTGCTAAATGTTGTATGCATGTCTGTATTATACACCAAGGCTAATACTACATCTAATACGTATTATCTGAGGTAGACAAGTGAGAAAGATAGACAGACTTGGTATCCCTAATGGCTTCTAGAACATGCTGGGAATTGAGATGAATCCCTTTCTCAGTATTCATTGATGTGTTAGTCTCAATAGAACAGCCTCACGGGGAGCTGCAGGGGGCAGCAGTTAAGCAGTGCTCCTGTGACAGACTCCACCGCTACATGGTCTCCTCCACTACTTGTAGGAGTGAATGAGAATTTGAGGAACTCCCAGCGACAGCAGCTGTAGTCATAGGGTAGAATGCTGTCTACTCATCTGACAAAATAGCCCTCTGCTTTCTACAACATTTATATACAGCATCTTGCTTGTTAAAGCATGCAATGCATCATAGATTTTTTTTTTCTCAGGGGGGAAGCGGTGTTGAGAAAGAAGGCAGATTTTTTAACACTGTTTTTTGGAATCCACAAAGAAATCCCTCAATTTGCCACACAATCCCCCTCTGGGTAAGCCATTTGATTTGGCAGAAATATGGGACTGTCATTGCCATGATTCAGAACCCCCTATTTGGCCTCATAAAATCCACCAACAAAAATCTCAGTGCTTAGATATTCAAGTATTTATATTTGTATATAACCTGGCAATCCAGGTTTATTGGAAATGCTTGCCTGTGGCAACATTTCTGCAAAATTATATTATATTACTTGCTTCTTTTATCATGACTTGTGCACTGTAAACTCAAATAAGTTGGCCAAATAAAAAATAAAAAAGGATCAGTGAAAAGGTTATGGTAAGGTACATTTTTCAGTTGGCCAAATTGGATTTCTGTGAATTTATGCAATTTAATTCACAGATATTAAATTTGGCCAACTAAAAAATTTAGATGTGATCAGTCACTAGAAAGATTTCAATTGGAGACCTTGATTTTTTCAGTTCTCTATGTAAATATTTCAGTAGTGGAAATTTAGCTAGCTTTAACTAGCTAACTCAACAAATGTTAATTGGTAACACAATGCTTTGATAACATTAGCATAGCATAGAAATTGCTGCAAGAGTACAGCATGTTAGAATTTAACATATAGCCTACCTGTTCTCAAACCAAGCTCATGCTCCACTCGTCACTATGGTAAACCCCACATAACAGAAACTCTTCTAAATTAGCAAAGCAAAACTTTAAACACTACTAAGATCTCACATAACATTAATATTGTGTAACAAAAAAAAAAAAAAAAATCATTTTAGCATTTACTCTACTTTTCAAGTGCCATGGCAAAGCAAGTTGGGAAATAACCCAGTTTAAGGTAAATTTAAGTTTGTCTAAATTAAAAGTTTGTAGAACTCAAAACAATTAAACAAATCAGATTACTTAAAATGTGTCAGTTTTGTGAACTCAAAGAGAAAAAAAAAGTTCTAAATACTCATAAAAGTTAACTCATAAACTCAGTGTTTCACAAAACTTGGACCCAAGCTCCGCTTCACAAGTGCAGTGCTGTACCAGGAGAGCAACTAAGCAATTTTAGTATGTCAGACGAGCCAAACGTATGGAGCTTGATGAGATGTAAATGTCAAAATATATTAGTTTACAAATCATGTGCTAAAATCTCAGCAGTGTTGAGCAATATAGCACTGCACAAGGACCCGTAGTAATTGAATTGTACATTTTTTTGATTTTTGCAGAAATGTTTTTTCAATGAGCCTTGGTTGCACTTTCAATATGGTCAAAAATTGAAAATCCTCAAAAATCCTTAAACACTAAAACTAAATGTTTAATACATTTATGGTCCTTTTTTGGACCTTGACAGTCTGAGTTTACTAAGGACTCTCCTTCTATGATCAATGTGAAGTCTTTTTGTTCCATAGAAAAACTACATATCTTGAGATACTTTCTTTTATGTCATTTAGAAGATGCTCTTATCCAGAGTGAGTTAAAAAAAAAAAGGCTTCGGTTTTCATAATGTAAAACTGCCAAGGTAAACAGATGGTGAGTGTACATTTCTGAGCGGTTATCTGCTAGCCGCTGCAGATATCTCCCTTGACAAGTATTTTACAAGCAATTACCTGGCAGCAGCACATTGCGTAGGCTTGTCATACAGTAAAAATATCAAGTAAACAAACAAAAACATTGCATAAAGGGCAACAGCTATTCGGTAAATGATGAGTTGATTTGGATTATGCTGGTAACTTTGACAGGCAATGTCTACAACCTGCTCTTATACTGTCATTATACATATACAGTTATTACAGCTGTTTCTTGAGATGTATCATTTATTACATTGCCTGAGATATTTCACTTGTGCTTCAAGATCATAAACAAGTATAAAAAACCCAGCTGAAGTTTCCAGCTGAACCCTTCTCTCATACCTCATATCATACAGAGATTCTCCACAGGAGAGCTGTCAGCATGGATATATACCATACCGCAAGACTTCAAAAGTTTCTTCCTTTTACAACAGAATGCAATTCAATTCAAGGTCCAATGTACAGCTGAGCCATTCTTTGTAGTTCAACACTACTATCTTCAGGTTCCTTAACTTCATACACTAGTCTTAAGGGGGGGGGGGGGTGAAACACTCAGTTTCAGTCAATCTCATGTCAATCTTGAGTACCTATAGAGTAGTATCGCATCCTTCATATCTCCGAAAAGTCTTTAGTTTTATCATATTTATAAAAGAAATATAGGCTGTACCGAGTTTTTCCAGAAAAAACCGAGCGGCTGGAGGCGTATCGTGTGGGCGGAGCAAAAGAATGACAAGCGCGCAAAGCGGTGACATCCTCAAGCGTGGAGAAACCCATGCTATCTCAGCTAATACATATAATGATCCACAATCAAATCTGAGGCTGAAATAAATTGAACAGGAGAAACGGCAACATCAGGATGTCCGTCTCTGTGGTATGTACTGTATTTAGGGGCCTTTGTGTGTCTTTACGCGCAGTTTATGAGGACATGATTTGGTTTATGGACTATTGTATGTGACTAACGTTAGACCTTAGAGGTAGCAAGCAAAACGGTTTTGCACGTCAGAGTCAGTGTAACAGAACAACAATGGAGTAACCGTTAGCGCATTTGAATGACGAAGCACGCGATCGTATCGTTTACTGATGTTTACTCACGCGACGATAGCCAACAGCATAGACATTTGATGTTGATTTACTCACCGGCTGCTTCCAAGGACCGAACCTTTATCGCTGGGACCGCTCTGTCAAAAACACACTTCTTTGGTATGATTTGGTGAAGTCCTGTGACGTGGAATCCACTTTGCGACGCGACTGAAGCGATGCCTTGAAGCTTCCCGTCATTTCTGCGTTCAAACCGGTTCAAATGCAGCGCTGCCTTCCTGGAATGCTCTGCTGAAGCGTTGAAGTCGTTCGACGTCACCCATAGGAATAAAGTGGAGCGCGGCGCGTCATAAGTGTTCACGGACGATTGGATCTGCACCTGAGAGACTGTTTACGCCGTGCATTTCCTCTCTCTCCCTCTAGTTACGCGCGCGCACCCTACCGGGATAAGTGCACGTACGGCCCATACAAGGACCTTCCGATCTATTTAACATCAAGTAGACCCATACTCGAAAAAAACTCGCCGAAACTTGTGAGAAACCGGAAGGAGTATTTTTAACACAGAAATACTCCATCAAACGTCCAACATTAGTTTTTGAAACTTTGTCTATGTTTAGGATGGGAATCCAAGTCTTTAAAGGTGTAAAAAGCTCAGTATGCATGAAACAGCATTTCACCCCCCCTTTAAATCGTAAATGGAAATTTTGGTGAAAAAAATCGGGGATTTTTTTTTTGGGGCCATATCCCCCAGCCCTATTGTGAAGCTTCCCGTCATTTCTGCGTTCAAATCGGTTCAAATGCAGCGCTGCCTTCCCGGAATGCTGTGCTGAAGCGTTGAAGTCGCTCGACGTCAACCATAGGAATAAAGTGGAGCGCGGCGCGGACTATAACCGACACAAGTGTTCACGGACGACTGGATCTGCAGATGAGAGCATTGTTTATGGGCATGCATTTCCTCTCTCGCTCTAGTCACGCGCGCGCACGCACCCTTCCGGGAGAAGAGCCCGTACGGCCCATACAAGGACCTTCCGTTCTATTAACATGAGCCATACTCGAAAAAAACTCTCCGAAACTTGTGAGAAACCGGAAGGAGTATTTTGGACACAGAAATACTCTATCAAACGTCCAACATTAGTTTTTGAAACATTGTCTATGTTTAGGATGGGAATCCAAGTCTTTAACAGTGTAAAAAGCTCAGTATGCATGAAACAGCATTTCACCCCCCTTTAAATTCAACAACAGCACAGTTTTCAAAGACAATGAAACATACGATATCAAAATGTAATGTCAGCTTAAAATCTTTAACTTTAAATATGCACAAAAGTTTATGAATCACCTGTCCTGTTGACACAGTACTAGTGGAAACTTATGTTACACAAACTTATAATATCGTTCAAAATTTTGGGAAATGATGAAAACTATTTTTTTTTAAGTAGAGTCTTATTGGCACCCCTGGCAAATATGATCAAAGATGTCTATAATAATAAATCTGCATTGTTAATCCTTTTGATTTTTCATTTAAAAAACTAAGCAAAAATCGAACTTTTCATTGAAGCGTTTCTCCAGAACACAATTATTAAAATGCTGGGTTAAAAACCCAAGCTGGGTTGAAAATGGACAAACCCAGAAATTGGGTTGGACCCAGTGAATGGACCCATTCAAACAACCCAACTTCTGGGTTTGTCTATTTTCAACCCAACTTGGGTTGTTTTTAACCCAGCATTTTAGAGTGTATGAACATGAAATTGCCCAGCCATGACTTCTTTTTGCAACGGAGTATAAATATGAGGAAACACAAAGGCCAAATTCCCTTAATCATTCAACTCAATGAGGACCTGGTTCTATGGTCAGATGAAAATAAAATAAGAGATTGTTGGCAGCAAACCCACAAGATGGATTTGGTGCAAACGGGGATACTTAAAAAATAAGTACCCACGGTTAAATATACTGCTGGATCTTTAATGTTGTGGGCCGGGTTTTTTTGCTATAGAGGTTCTAAACATCTTGGTCTTCAGATCATGGATTCTAACAAATACCAACAGATACAAAAATCAAAACCTGACGGCCTCTGCTAGAAATCTCATAATGGGCCGTGGTCAGATCTTCTACCAGGACAATGACCCAAAACAAACATCAGAATCAATACACAATATGTCACTGAGCACAAAATGAATCTTCTGCCATGGTGTCTGAACCCTAGAAAATGAGTGGAGTGAACTGAAGAGAAGAGAAGAAGCACCAACATGGGGCTGGGAATCTGAAGGATCTTATTTATTAGAAAGAAAAATCTATTTATTAAACTATATGAATTCAATATCCTATGAACCTTCGTAAATGATTCGAAGGTGTCTCTAAAGTTAAAACTAATCAACTTAAAATGTGAAGCTGTCAAAAACTATTTGTGCGCTAGAACGACACTTTACATATGAGTATTTTAATGAGATCATGTCAGTAGGTAACATCAAATCCAGCAGCGCACAACATGACAGCTGACACAGTTTTGAGTGTTGTGGTGATATGTTGTAGGTAATAGATTCAGGAATAAGCAATAAAGTTATTCATCCTGTTCAAATAATCAAGATTGAAGAGTTCTGTGTACAGTAGTGCACTTAACATCCCTGTTTGAATTATGTGGGCTCTGCTCTACAGTTTCTTTTTGCTATGAGTAATAGGTTTAAAAGCAGCACAAATCATTTTGTTTAAACCCTTTATAATGATCCCAATGTAAAAATCAGCCATGTTGATAAATGAACCTGTATGTGTGAGGTGAAGCCCGCCATGTTTGTTCCCAGCAGGAACTAACTGGGTACTTAATCATTTCTGCAGAGGCAGAGGCCACGGGTCGTCTCCAAAGCCTTGTGGCTTTGATTTTCCTTATATTAGAGTGTAATATAAAACGTGGCTTGTTGGGGTTTATAGGATTTCGTCAAGAAGCAATAAAAATAATATATATGCAAATCATGCCAACACTGATAAAAACAACTTGTAAGATTTACTTGATAAAATCTTTGTAACAATTTGCACTCAGTTTTTCTAAGTAAAATTTACTGCTGCGATATCAAGTACAACTTACTTGCCAATATCAAGTAAAATGTACTTAACTATAAATGTAACATTTGCAAAGACATTAAGTAAATGTTACTTAATTATATTTAACTTAGCATGTTGTATTTATTAAAGGTAATCAAGTAAATTTTATAAATCTGTATTATTTACTCTTATGAAGTAATTAAGTAGATTTTATAATGTTTGTCCATTTGACATTTTGAATTACTTAGTTGAATTAATTTATATTACTCACTAATATTATGTAAATGTTGCTATTTTAAACCAAATAAATGTAATAATTTTCTCTGCATCAAATACATTTATCACAAATCACACATAAATACAATGAAGTTGAACAGTTTATTATGTCAAAATTTAACCATTAAATCAGTAATGTTCACATCAACTGATTAAGTAGTTAAGGTACATTCATTATAATTTACAATAACTGTAGAATTAACTGTAGAATGGTTCAACTAAACATCAGCAGCCAACAGTGGCATAACTAACATTAAAGGGTTAGTTCAGCCAAATATGAAATGTATCACATTTGAGTCCAAAAATAACAAAAACTACGACTTTATTCAGCATTGTCTTCTCTTCCGTGTTTGTGTTCAATCCTCAAATAAAGATTCAAACGGTGAAGAGAAGCCAATGCTGAATAAAGTCGTAGTTTGTGTTATTTTTGGACCCAAATGTATTTTGGATGCTTCAAGAGACTCTAATTAACCCACTGATGTCTCATATGGACTACTTTGATGATGTTTTTATTCCCTTTCTGTACATGGACAGTATAGTGTGCATACACTTGCATACGCTCTCGGACTAAATATTAAATATCTTAAACTGTGTGTGAAGATGAACGGAGGTCTTACGGGTGTGGAGCGACATTAGGGAGAGGAGTTAATGACAGACATTTCATTTTAGACTGAACTGAACTAACTTAACCCTTTAATGACGAGCACATGCATAGTCCAGCTGAAACAGAATGGCTCATTCATCGACTGGATCCTCTCAATCAGCTCCATGGACGACCATCTTAAGGATATGTTCAGCGGCAACACTGCGACTGTCCTCCTGCATACAGTTTGTAAGAAAGAAAGAACACAATTCCATTTAAGAAATAGAATTACATTTATAACATTACATTTTATTTTCATTAAAAAGGTGACCGGACCTTCATGTCGTTAGCTCACTAAAATAGAATTGCTGACATTCATGCACTTGTTGCTAACGTTATACATCAATGCTTATTTGGTATCAGAGTTCACCTGCCATCCAAACTTTCCTTCTTTAGTGCAGAGTGCAGACTAACTTATGCTTTGATAAAATAATTGCTGTGAAATTTTCAGTGGATATAAAAACAACTTAGACACTTTTAAAAAATGCTAACATTAGCTCGAGGACACACACACAGGCAGCCAGCACTTAATCACGGCCAGCTAACATTAAATTATTTTGAAGTTAACCAGACAGGGTGACTTTTTCTACAAGAACGTGGCTAACTACATTTAATCCCCTCTATCTTTGACTAAACACCAGTCTCAACTTTATAGAAGTGGATAATGCTTTAGCTTTAGCTACCGTTATTGTGATTAAAACTCACTTTTAGTCAATTTTAAACCGTAACGTCTATGCAATAATCAAACCATCAAAACGAAGTACATCGTTATCACAAATCTAAAATAGAAAGGTCAGAACTTACCCAGAATAAGTCAGCCATAAAGCAACATCCCAAACCGACCGTCTCTGCCACTGAACCGGGATTTTTTTGAGCAACAACAAAAACGGGGCGGGCAGATTCACTTTGCTTTTCAGATTAAAATTTACTTAGTATTTTTAGGTGAATGTGCTGTGACTATAAAACATTAAATACTATGGTAAAATGTACTCTTTCTTCTCAGTTAATTTATTACATTAATAAATTGTGTAAATTTTACATGAGATATATAGTTCCAACTTAATCTTGATTTTACAATGTATAAATTACATGAATTAATGTAATAGATTTTACAATACCACAAAGTCATTTTTTTCAGTGAATGTTTGCCAAAAACAACTTGATTTCAACAACTTTAAAAATTCATTTTATAATATTTTAAAAATGTTTTTGGAAAATGCCAGTTGTTACATTTGTGCCACGTTGTTACAATTACATTCTACAATTGGTAGTAACATTATATAATTGATTTAGTCTCCAAAATGTTTGTAACATAATCACTGTATTTTTACAGTAACGTTCTCACAGATGTGCTCATCAAATGCTTTCGGCGGTGGTTTTTAGCTGGTTTTGCTTCACGAATCAGATATTATGTATATAGATATTATACAGATATTAATATTATGTATAGCCCCACCAATATGCTGTTATACATTTTAACACTTCTCTTGACTGTAAAAGGCTCACCTATCAATAAGATTTTAACCTGCATTTAGATCACTATATGGAAGCTTGTTTCCGCCATGAAAACTTTTAATGACGACATTTTATCTTACAAAGTTGAAATTACTTTTCATATTTTTTTTATTCCATGATGGAAACAAACTTCCATAGATTACTGTTCAAAATGTTTTTTCTTTCTTTCTAAGAATTTAGCATTAAATTGATAAAATAAATGCTGCTGTTTTGAACTTTCTATTCATCAAAAAATCCTGGAAAAAATGTATCGGTTCCACAAAAATATTAAGCAGCAACACAACTGTTTTCAACATTGCACTGCATGTAAAAAATTATTTAGAAAGAAAGTTACCTGGTTGCCTTAAAATTTTAAGTTCACTGAAATTAAAATTTTTAGTTTATACAATGAACATTTTTTGAGACTCGACAACCTTTATTAAAATATTATTAAAAGATTTTGTAAGCGTATTGGGTAATTGTTTGTTTTATTTTTGATGACGCAGTGAAACATGCCAAATAGTGCTATTTTCATGATTTATCATTTTTTTTATGTGGTTCAAATACAATATTTTGAGTTTCTATTTATTAAACAAATTTCCTTCATTGTATCAACTCAAATTTTTAATTTCAATAAACTCAAAATTAAGGCAACCAGGTTACTTAATTTTTTTCAGTTAAACCAACAAAAAAATTTACAGTGTGGTATTAATAAAAAATGTTTTTTAAGCACCAAGTAAAATTCAACTTTGCATCAAATACATAAATTTAATTTTAAAATATATTAAAATAGAAAACAGTTATTTAAAGTTATATTAATATATCACAGTATTACAGTTTTTACTGTATATTTGATTCAATAAATGCAGCTGAGCATGAGACTTTCAAAAACATTTTAAAAAACGTACCAAGCCCAAATCATTGAATGCTATTGTATACAACCACTTAGCCACTAATGTGACGTGAAGGACGCGTCTACTAAACGCCAGTGAAGTTTATTTGCGTATAAAGCTTACTCTAATGATAACTTCTTGTCTCCACATTATTGTTAAGTACCAAGCATTCAGCATCATTTCACTTATGCTTAAAACAAACATCAGGAGTGTCATGTCAAATGCAACCTGTGAGACCCATTAGCATGTTACGCCTTCCTCTCAACATGATAAGCACATTTTTCTCCCCATCTCTCAGCAGGTAATTTCCTCTCCATACAACCAGTGTGCCTGAATTCACAAACACCAATAATGGGTCTCAACAGAGAATGAATGATGCAGTCGACTGGAATCTCACCAGAGTCTTGCATCCTGCCATTTCAGCTCATTTAGTCTTATTTCCAGTCATTTACAACAAACCAATTATTCACTTGGATGTGATCGTCTCATCAGCCTGCTCGATTACATGAGGATGAGAACAAGACCGCAGGCAGCTATTGAAAATGAATCAGCTCATTATTCTTGAGGAAGTTGGCTAATTAGTTGGTACATATAACACACTCTGTAAACGGGAAGCATTAAACGCTTGTGACGCACAGGCATCCATGAAACAGTAAGTAATGACAATGAAAAAGATGGATTCCTGAACATATCAGCCTAAATGCAGAACTAAAATGCATCGAACATGTTCTCAAATATATAAGAATAAATGTGAAGATAGTGACAAAAGGAAAACCGGAAAATTTGAATGTTATCAGATACACACTCCACCAATACAACCAGGATTTCTAGGAATGTTCTTGGAGTGAATATCCAAGGGTTTTATATCCACGTGTGCCTGTCTGTAAGACAATATTAATACAAATGTCATTACACAGTCTTCAGTGTCACAGAAATAATTATAATATGCTGATTTAGTGCTCAAACATTTTCTCTTTATTATCACTGTTGAAAACAGATTTGCTGCTTATTTTTGGGGAAACAATGCTGCAGTTTTATTCTGGATTCTTTGATACAGTTCAAAAGAGCAGCATTTATTTTAAATATAAATCTTTTGTAACATTATACTTTTATTTTCCTAACTTTTGATGCATTTTATACATCCTTGCTAAATAAAGTACTAATTTCTTTAAATATATATTACTGATCCCAAACTTGAAGGATAGTGTATATGTAAAAAAAAAAAATAATAATAATAATAATAATAATAATAAATTTTATATTTTTGTTCATGTTTTTAAAAAAAATGACAGTTGTTACATTTGTGCCACGTTGTTACAATTACATTCTACAATTGGTAAAGTTACAGTTCAAAATCGTACACATCAAATGCGTTTGTACAAAACAGCCCTGATACTGTTAGTTTGCTCATGACCACCATATAACCAAGATCTCATGAACATCCAACTGCTAGAAGTAAAACAAAGTCTGTCTACATCTGTTGCTTTAATTGTTCACCCCCATCTGGACAAAGAGGGAATAGCTTCTTTATAAATATATACATATATATACACATACGCACACACATCAAGAGAATTTTAAAAGGAAAGTTCAAGAAAAGTAAGTGACAACCTACAGCAATTTTAAAGGAATAGCCTTACTTATGGTAATTTTAAAGTACTTTTAAAGGAATAATAATTTTGATTTAGCAACCGTTTTCCTTCCAAGTTATACCACAGTAGGCTACCCAATGTAATGTGTCTGCAGTTTAACTAATTAAACAAATAATGAAGTAATTAATAAAGGGTTGTCTTTTGTTAATATTGGAGCACAACATTTTATGCGGACTTTCAATAGAATAATTAAAAACGTCCAAATAGACGTTATATGCCTATAACTGCACTCGTAAACAAAGTAACAAAAACAAACATATTAACTTCATAAACAGGCTTTCGGAGATTAGTGCCACAACTGAAGCTTTTAGGTGCATACCAAGTTCTCAACTACTGTAAGTCAATAACAACAAAAAAATGCTCCATCTTATAGCCTACTTTAAATTGCTGTGTAATTTGGTGTAAATTGATGTGTGATTGGTGTAAATAAAAGCGCGCGCGTTTGTATGAAGCACCTGCGCTCGTGAGCGGTACCGCAGTGACAGATGAGAGAGCGTTTTACTCACCTTCAACTAACATGAAAAATAATTCCAGGCAATTTGCTGCTTTGCTGCTTGTCATCAAACACAGAGCACTGAGAAGACATATGCTCCACGAGAGGATTCGAGCTCCATCCTCAAGCCGCTGTGCAAATGAGTCAAAGTAAAGTGCAACGCGTTCATCTCGCGCGCCGGTCCCTCCCATTCACGCGCTACAGGAGAACCTTTCAGCGGTTACGCGGACTTTAGGGGAGGTACTACAGGTAAACACACTCGAGTGTGCCCCTTCTCCTTAATTAAAATGTGCAATATATAGACTACAAACACACCAAAAACGGTATTTTTTCTTATTTATTGCTGATAAGTTTTCTAAACATGCGAATTAATCATCATCTTATTAAAATATCGATGCTAAATACGGATTAAACCAGTCTAAACAGTTGCTGGTCCAGTCTAGACCAGCAAGCCTGATTTGGGCTGTATAAATCACATTATAAAATAAAACATTATCATGATCAAACATGTCACTTCAAAAAAAAAATGCCTGTACATTGATACAAAAATTCACAACTGTAAAAAACATAATTTATGTCAGTAAATGGTAACTTTGCAGGCAGCGACATCTAGTGTTAGCTTTAGGGAAATAAAGTTTTACAAAAAGTCAGCTTGACATTCCTCTCCTGCGAAGAATTAACAACTAAAAAACACTGATATATTTGGGAAATAGACATGCAATATACCATAAAGTATATTGGGAAACCCCTCCAAATCTTTGGGTTCACATCATTTCCATGGCCACAGGGGTATAAAATCAAGCACCTAGGCATGCATATGCTTCTTTAAACATTTGTGAAAGAATGGGTCACTCAGAAAATTAAAGCATGATACTTTGATAGGTTGCCACCTTAAGTACCTTTGTGAAATGTCTTCACTACTAAATATTCTACGGCCAACTTTTAGTGGTATTATAACAAAGTGGAAGCAATTGGGAACAACAGCAGCTCAGCCACGATGTATTAGGTCACGTAAAATCACAGGGTCAGCGCATGCTGAGGCGCAGAAGTCACAACTTTCTGCAGAATCAATAGCTACAGACCTCCAAACTTTGTGTGGCCTTCAGATTATCTCAAAAACAGTGCGTAGAGAGCTTCCTGAAATTGGTTTCCATGGCTGAGCCTTCATCAAGTGCAATGAAAAGCATTGGATGCAGTGGTGTAAAGCACGCCGCTGCTGGGTTCTAGAGCAGTGGAGACGTGTTCTCTGGAGTGACAAATCACACTTCTCTGTCTGGCAATCTCTGTCTGGCAATCAAACCAAGTTTGGTGAAGGGGGGATTATGGTGTGGGATTGTTTTTCAGGGGTTGAACTTGGCCCCTTAGTTCCAGTGAAAGGAACTCTTAATGCTTCAGCATACCAAGACATTTTGGATAATTTCCTGCTCCCAACTTTGTGGGAACAGTTTGGAGATGGCCCCTTCCTTTTGCAACATGACTGCGCCCCAGTGCACAAAGCAAGGTCCATAAAGAGTCCTAACCTCAACCCGATAGAAAACCTTTGGGATGAATTAGAGCAGATACTGTAAGATAGGCCTGCTCGTCCAACATCAGTGCCTGACCTCACAAATGTGCTACTAGTAGAATAGTAAAAAATTCCCATAAACATGCTCCTACTCCAAAATCTTGTGGAAAGCCTTCACAGAAGAGTTGAAGCTGTTATAGCTGCAAAGAGTGGGCCAACTCCATTTTAAACCCTACGGATTAAGAATGGGATCTCAAAGTTCATTTGCATGTAAAGGCAGACATCTTAAAACATTTGGCAATATAGTTTGTTTGTGTGTGTAGATGAAGGTGAAGAGAGTGCAGTGAACTCGCTGTGAAACAGCTGCATGTGACTCAAACTAAGAACCACACACACCGTGCTCTTCAAGTATAAATTCCTGGTTTGTGAAGCCTTAACAAGCATGTTTCCGAACAGGCCACATATAAAAACAAGAGTCTGATACTCAGGACCCAGGAGCTATTTATTGCTTAACTGGAATGGAAGGATGTTTACAAAAACAGTGCTGTAAAATGTTCCATGTGACCATTTGTAGAAACAATGCTGGTATTCAAAGAGACTCATTCAAACTTTTTGCATTTTAAAAATCCTTAAGCCCTTAGCAATAATTAAAACTAACCAGATGATCTATTCATATCTTAAGACCTGTTAGTTAGAAAGTGACTATTAACAAAATATGTGGTTTTATAATATACATAATGCTTAACACAGAAAGCAGCAGTCAGTTTTACAGCACAGGAGGTGGGAAGCGTAAGGCAGATTAGTGTCTCGGAAAACTTGCAGTCCGTTTATCTCCGCGGGCATTTAAACAAAACACATTTGGGCCTTCACGCACATACCTCCGAATAAAGATATCTATTTGGAATTAGATTTAAAGCACTTCATCGCTTAACATGCTTTCAAAAACAATCTGGGCTTACATGGAACAAGATATAGCACAAAAGAAAAATATACAACATTTCTAGTTCCTCACAATACAAAAAAATGTGATAGTTTCCATAAAAAAAATCTATAACTACACCCCTGACGTCCCTTGCACAGCGAAACATGATTATCACAGGGCCAAAAATACATCATCCTGCGGTCACAGTAAAATTCAATTAAGGACATTTGTGTGCACAGTGCATGATTTACCTGTCACACAAGTTTAAAATATATATATATATATTTCATGATTTTTTTTTTTTACTCGCATCCAGTATTATATCCATATTCCTGTGCCGTAAAACAAGTAATTTCAATATGATTAAACCCTGATTTTTCTCCAAAATATATTATTTCAGGAATGCATATAGGATTATAAAAACATCAGGAATGAGTACTTCTTTTAGAAACATAGTGCATCTTTTTGTACTTCTTAATTCCTCAGATAAGACCCCAATGGTGCAGAACAATAGGGACGAAAACTTCATTTTGTGTACTCGTACAAAAGTTTGACTAAAATGTTTTCTTTTTTCATGTAAAAATAGTATTGGCAAAATAATACAAGCGTTCCCCAAACTGAGAACCGCTACTTTCTACTTCAACTGTGACATTAAGACAGTATAAAACTGGTCCAACATGACAGTTAGTAACCAACTGAAATGGAAATATTAAGACTTTTTTTTGCTTTGGGTAAAAAACATTTCTTATGTATAAAAAATAGTTTGTCAAAAGGGAAAAAAGCTTTTGAATATGACAGCAGTTTGCTGGTAAAAACACTCATTCAGTTCCATTAGAGTTGAGTTTCTCAGTCTCTTGTCTCGGTGTGTGGTCTACTGGTTGGTTGTTTCCATTTCGGCAAGGAATACCACGAATTTTCACAAAGAAAGCAAAGTCAGCCAAGAAGGCCGCCGTGGCCAAGAAGCCAAATGCCTGTAATACAGGTAAGACGGTTAAATGTTAGCCAGTCGGTAGCAGCTATGTTATCATATCAAATAAAACACAGATCGAGCATCATCATACCGCAGTGGCCTGCTCAAGGCTCGTCTGTCCGTTGTCTCTCACAAACACGATGCTGGCAATGAGGAACAGGAATGTCATAGCTGCTGTGTATACAAAATCCTATGGGAAAATTAAAGAAAGTTCAAATTGCATAAAAACTGTAACTTGTCAGAAGCACTCAATTGTAATATATTAATTTAATTATTTAATAATAATAATAATTATAATGTCAACTAAATATTAATATGTTGATATTAATAATAAATAAATAAGATCATCATTAATAATAAGCTGATATTATTAGATTAATAACAACAATATGATAATATTAATACATTTGATATTTTATTAACGCTATGTTGATATTACTATTATTATTACTAGTAGTAGTTCATCAATAATATCATCATATTAATTATAATAGTCAAGTCAAAATCATATTTAATAAGTTGCTAATATCATCATTAATAATAAGCTGGTATTATATCATTAATAATAATAATAATAATAATTGATATTTTATTAACACCATGTTGACATTATTATTAATATTATTAGTAGTATCAATAATATTGTCATATTAATTATAATAGTCAAGCCAATGTCGTTAGATATTAAGAATTTAGAATTGTTTTTGATGTTGTCAATGATAATGTTCTGATAAATATTTCTTATAATAATAAGAATAAGAATAATAAGTTGATATATTAGTATTATTTTTAACAAGTTGACATTTAAATAATAATAACAACAATAAAAGATTATGAACAAAGTTGAAATTATAATTTTTAATAATTAGTTGATATTATTATTAACATTATGTTCATATATTATTCATCATCATCAATAATAATAATAGTAAAATTATATTATCATTGTAATAATATTAACATTATTATTATTGTTATTAAAGATAATGTTCTGTTCTTATCATTAATAAGTTGATATTAAATGTTGATATTTAAACATTAATAATAATAATAATAATAATAATAATAATGTTTTTAATAATAACAATAATACTAATATCAATACTATTATTATTATTAATAATAATAATTTCAACATATAGTTAATAATAATAATAATAATAAAGGCATGTTTGTTTGTTTTATTTACTTACCAGAGTAGGCCAGCAGTTAATTCCGACTTTCTGGTGTAACGTTGTAGCCAGGAGGATGAGGAGCAACAGTGTGAAGAGGAAGGCTGTGCAACTGACAAATTCAAAGAAGTAGAGCGGTCCACAGTTTGAACAATTAGACACGACCTCCTCCATCACGAAAGCCACAAATGAAAGGAGCTGAGGGGACACAAATTAAGCGGCTTATTTAGTTTCAATACAATATAATATGAAAGACTTGTTTGGATTTTCCACAGTGACAAATTATTGTATTTAATCTGAAGGAAGCTGATTTATTAGGGCACGGCTATCCGCAGGTCACAATTTGAAACAAAGAACAGGTGTTGTGCAAATACAGCAGTAAAAGGTAGGGGATTTCCCATCAGCAAGACACACACTCTGGGAAAACACACACCCAAAGAAACTTTCCATTTAATTATGTTTCCTTTCCACTAATATCACATGCATGCATCATATCATCATGCTGAACTATGTTTTAGTCACATTATTAATTGTCTTCCAGTCCGAAAGTGAAGTATTCACACAGTTACATCAATTCCAGGAGACTTTTCACAACACTTCCCTTTGGCAAACTAAAACAGACACAAAATGGTACTTAAATGACGCAGCCAAGCTATGAGGTTACTCAAATAATTTAAAAAGTTCTCAAACTGAGAACTCCCTCAAAATAACCCTGGCCATTGTTTTGTCCTGGTGAATATTTGTTCTAAAATATTTCTGCTATTAAACTTTGGTGTTGGTAAGGAAATAATATCTTTAAATCATTAATAAAATGCATAGCATTAACAAATATGCTTAAAGTTAACACCATTTCAGAACAATAATAAATACAATGTCAAATCAAGGGGGAAAATAGCATGACAAATAATAACAATAATCATCTTATCAATCATCTAGTATGCATATAACTAATAGCCTAGTTGGTGTTTGCCTGGCATTCAGCTTATAAAAAGAGAACCAATTCAGGATAAAATGGAAAAATCTGTAATGAGTACAGGAATAGGAAATCATAAGGGTTCTCGTTTATACAAAATACCATTTCATCAGAAACAACATCAAAATGACAGAGCCAGAATAGCTCAAGTCTGACTCATAACGTCTGTTCGGAGCTCTGACTGCCCTGACTTCTAGGAAGGAACAGGGCAAGTCCACAGCACAAATGTTATTGTCGCTTAAGAAACAGAACCTTATCGCTACCACACAGAACCCATTCAAAATCCTCCATCCCAATGAGCCGGATCAACCATAATTGCTGTACAACAGAATAAAGTCCCTGCCCACTCACCGCCCAAAAAACCATGGCTCATTTGACATTTTTGAGTGAAATTACCTCAAAATGTAACAAAGCACACTAAATTAAAATGGTTATATGAAAGCATAGATCTCATTTTAGTCTGAAGTCTATGTAAAAATGCTGAAAGCCTTGCTCCAGGAGCCCCTGTAATACATGAAAATTATTTCATTAAAGTGATAAAACCTTCGCAGCATCTCTTCACACTACAATAGTCACTTGATTACGGTCAGCTGTCTGTATTCTGCTGAATACATTGTGGGTAAATTTCACACACAACTGGGTGTGCCAGTGTAAAAAAAAAAAAAAAGAAGAAAAAAGAAAAAAAAGAAGTCACTCTAAAAATGAAACGAAAAGAAACACTTAAAAGAAGGTACGTTTAAAAATACAGAGAATATTAAATGTTACCAATGAGAATGCTTTGACTTTTTAAAATAGGGAAATTTTCATATCATTGAGATGCTATTATAGTTTTTAATAATTTTTCAATAAGTTCATTTTATAGTTTCATTTTAATGTTTTTGTCATTTTTATAAAGTTTTACACGTTAGGAGCGGGTTTGTAGTGGTCAGTATCTTTGGTCCAAGGAAGGAACAGTGGTGAACTGGGGACAGGCCAGTTAAGACATTTCTAGTTGCGTGAAGTTAAGTCCAATTCAGTTCAGTTAATTTTAGTTAAAGGTGTCATGATTTGGCTTTTTTAATTATTTTTATACTGTTGTCTGAGGTCAACTAAGGACGTTTGTGTGGTTTTTACATTCAAAAACATCATAACTAATAAGTTATAGGCTATTTTCTACACTGGTTTTGAGGCTCTCTCCTAAACGCTGTGTTTTGATGGGCTTGCCACACTGGAGACTTGTAAGTAAACGCCCACGGCTAGGATTGGAGAAGATTTGCATATTTTAATGAGCTTCAGCTCCCCTGTCAGTTCACATGAGGGAGGGATTGCTTTGAAAGCAGCAACCGGAATGATTCTCTCGATCACAGGGCTTGTAAACTCAAAAACATAGAAATTAAGATAATGTTGCACAATTAAAATTAAAGATGATAACGCATAAGAAAGATAATGCAGCCTCTATGGTTATTGACATCTACCGGAAGTTAAGTTTGGGCCACAAAAGCGTGCATGCGCAGTGACGTTTATTTATGTTGCTGCCGTTGAAACAGTCTATACTTAACTATATTTTTAGTGGAGTATAAAGATCTTGTATAATAAAACATGTTTTTATTACCTTAGAATGAGCCATTTCTATCTACATACACTGCGGGTCTTCTTAGTGAAATCACCATTTTGCACCACCATGTTTCTACAGGAGCCCTAAATGGACAAACTTAGTGTTAGCTACTCTCTGACGACGTCATTTTTGTCCTGTGTAGGCCACCGTAATTCACAACCTCACCACTAGATGCAGCTAAAATGTACACAGGGCACCTTTTAAAGAAAAAAAATGAAAAATAACTTTTCTGTGAGAATACCAGGGCATTGAATTATGTTCAGTCTCTTGTGTTACATGTACACAAGTGCGAGCACGAGCAATACGTTGCTGGCTGAAGTTTACTTAACAATAACAAGGGTTTCTGAATTCTAATCTACAAAATGCTGAAAATGAAAAAAAGTTCAATGTTGCCATGGCAACTAGTTGCAGCTGAAAATAAGATTAAGTCATTCTATATTTAATTGCCTTTTAGTTAAAGGGGTCCCCCAAAAATGAAAATTCTTATTTAGTCACTCTGATGTTCTTACAAACCTGTAAGAATATTTTGTTCATCCCTGGAGAACAAATGAAGGTATTTTAATGAAACATGAGCAGCGATTGTAACATTAATCCAAATGAATTGAGTGGTTTAGTCACAATTTTCTGAAGAGACATGATCACTTTAGATGATGAACAGATTTAATTTAGGCTTTTATTCAAATATAAACATTCATCATCTCACACATCAGTTGTGAGAAATGGAAACTAAAGCATGCTTGATTGACAACTGAGAACCAATCAGGTATATTCTTGTGCTACACAGAAACAAGCTGATCTGGTTGAAAATTTAGACTAAAGTATGAAATTCATATGGATTAGTTCTCATTGTTAACTTTTTTAAGCGTCAAAGTTATAGTTGCGTAGCTGTCAACAGAGTTACAGAAATCTCTCAGATTTAATTTCAAATATCTTCATTTGTGTTGCGAAGATCAATGAAAGTCTTATGGGTTTGGATCAAACTAGACCAAAACACACTTACAGACAATCAGAAGTAAGGGTCACTCGCATACACTCATTATCGGGAGATGCCTTAATCTCAAGATATATATAGTATATATTAGGTTTCTTAAATTAAAGAGGAACAGAGTCAAACCTGGATGTAATAAAGTATTGTATACTATTTTAACCTTTTATGATTCAATTCTAAGCTTTTGTTCCGTGTCATTAGAATAATGTGTGTCACGAGGAGAACACTAGGGTACATATCATTAAAAAATAAATTAAAAAAACTCCAGTAGTAATTTCCCTGAATACTCTACAGGAGCAATACTTGATCAAATCTCATTTCCTGAGATACATGAGACCAGGCTGAGCTCTGTAGGGGTATTTACTCATAATGAGGATATTTGTCTCAAGGTTGACCTCCATGTGGTAAATACTGGCTAAATTTAATGCGTTCTGATGTGTACTTCAAGATTATTGCTTTGAGTGTGTGATTTCAACTTTTTGACTCACCACAACATACTGTAAAAGTGGAGTCTGTAATTCAATTTAGCATCTGCTCTCTAATTGCATTTACAGTTTAAACCCAGACAGGCATTTCTTACACCTGATATCACTTAGCATGTCACATGCAAGCAGACAATGCCCTTTGGTCTTTTTTTTAGATGTGACCTTGCAAATTCAAACACTTAAAATAAAGTGACAACCAAGTGACACACTGAGATTTATAAAACTATATAAATAAATATAGGTTTTTAAAACTAAAGATTAAGTATACAGTGGATTCTGAATATTTGAGACCACATTCAAAATATAATTTAAACCAGAAATAAATGATTTCATACATTTAAACAAAGAAACACAATGAAGCACTCATCAAATCAGCAAATTTAACATCCTTTAGATTACCTTACTTTCACTGAAGCACACACACTCTCATATCCTAGTACATTGAGCATCAGATTTTACACAAATTTGTCAAGTCCATGCCAGTATTTGGGATTAAAAAGAGACGGTCTAGTGCTTATTGTGTCCTCTTTCAAAAGCACAAGCAAATAGCCACAGCCAGCACCTTTTCCTGAGTGAACCAAGATGCATGCAGCATGATCTGCTCTGTGATAAATTACAACTTACAAGTCAGCTTGACACATATGGAAGATACCAATGATTTGGAGGGAATTTCTAACTTGGTCTTGGACAAAGACCAACAGTCTCAAATTCTCAATTTGTGTACAAAAAGCCCCATGATCAACAGCCAAGCAGCATATGACTGCAATGCTGAAATGCCCAAGCGTGTTTAGAAAATAAGCTTGGCATTATTAAATGCAGACAACAAGTTGCCATCCCCCAATGAAACTCAACTTGTTAAACAACATTTGAATTATCAAGGATGTGTGAGGCAGGACAGTGGGTTCATTTAGCAGAATGCTTCATTAGCATGAAACAGTATCCACAATATTGTAATTAACACTTTAAAACAACTGGAGTCATAATTCCACCACACCTTTTACACATGTTAAATCAACTGCCAGCATTACTGTGTTACTGTTTACTATTATACACCTTCCGGGAAACTAACACAATGGAGTTTCAATATTGCCAGCTTAACTTGAATTGTGTTTAACTATCAGTAACACCAGACTAACCACTTAGCCACCGATGACCTTATATTCAAACCACACCCCAACATTTACTTTTGTTTGAAAATGATTTTATATTACACACACACACACAACCAGTCAAAAGTTGTGAATTTAGCATTTTTTTTTAGCATACGCAAAATTATATTTCATTCATACATTATGCTATATTTAAAAATAAAAAATAAAACTCACACACACACATATATATAATACATTATATTATACATTATGTGTGTTTTTGTAATGAAAAGAGAAGTGTAATAATGGGAGTAGCAAATGGCATGATTTTCGTAACAAAATCTAATATTTTATAGGAACATTAAAATATAATTTATTCCCCTATTCAATTCTTGTTAAGTCCTTGTGTCCTCTACAGCGGACGTATGAAATCAATGACCTGTATCGTAACAGAAAGTCATATTTTGATTTGAAACCCAATAGCATTTTGTCCTGAGATGATTTCTGACAAACAATTCAAAGATTTGCCGTTATCACATTTCCATAAAAGTGTTTTGATCACTAAATTCATTTTTCAGAGAATTTTTAAAGTCCAAGGAAAGGCAGTTGTCATGAATGTGGTCTTTACAGGACATCCAGAGTTAAAACGGACATGCTAGCCAATGGCGTAAGAGAAATTCATATAAAATATAATGTCCACAGAGAGGACAAAAGTATAACGTATTTAAAGGCACTATTATTAATATAGAGAGATTTCGTATAAATACAACAGTAGTACCTACATATGGTCACGTTAGTTTTCAAACCAACGTGTTACTTACCACTTCAGTCACTTTTATCCCAAATCGAACTTTCTCCAGATTCTCGGATGGCACGTTGAACCATTTTCTGGATTTGGGCTCCTGCGTTGTTGTGGTGGTGTTGTACACCGTGTCTGTAGTGGCCATACTGTATATACTGTAGTTCAATCTAAAAACGAGAAGTATATTCAACAGATTAGCGATGTAACATGCGTATGTAGATTTCAGCAAAGGCACAAAAAACATGATACTGCAAAAGAAACAAAGTAACGACACATCAACAGCTGCTGTTCTCCTTGAGAAAAGCGAAAGTAAATCAGACAAAGTCAAGTCGAACTAAGCTAAAAGAACCGATTAACACAGAACAATCGCTATAAACGAAACACAGGATGTAGACCAATGCAACCGATTCTACGTGACAAAAAATATTGAGAAACATTTGAGGGTAAAATACCTTTTTGTCTGTTTTATCGGACGGTTGTTCTGATGTGCTCTGTTTATGCCGTTCACGCGTCCCTCCTTTGTGTAGCCAACTTGTGTTTCACTTCCGCACTGCCTCCGTTTTCTTTAACAAGGAAGGACTTCCTACGGAGATTGCCGAAATCGACGACACAAAAGAGTTTGGGTATTTTTTTGTTTCTGCTATTTATGCGTCCTAGGATTTGGAACAGATTTAAACTCTTTTTTTGTGGTATCCATAGATAATCTGTGGAAACGGTTTTGCCATGCCTTAATTTGCTTCAAATGCCTTTACTGAAGACTTTAGTGATATGAAAATGCTTTGAAAATGTATTATAAAATATTTAATGTTAGGCTACTATTCAAACTTTAATGATCTGAACAAAGGGCGAAATGTACATAAAATGTACATAGCCTACATTTTAATAATTTTAAACTTTTACCAAAACTTGGTGTAAGTAGGCTAGTTAGCCTATATGTTTACGAAGAAGATAAGTGTCAACAAAAAGCATGTTTAAGATGAGACATATGTATGAAGAAAAAGAAAATTAATATTACAGAATAGCCATAGCCTACTACGTTTATTGTGAGGAAATTCTAGCAGTGCTAAAGACAAAGGATTTTGACATTTTATTCTAAAGTATAAAATGATTATGGTGACATATTCTTAAACAGCCAATCTATCATGCATGTGCTCTTTGTTTTAAAAAAACTGTTGTTTTCAAACTGTTTATACTCTGGATCTTTATGATTCATAATTTCTCTCCCATTTAATAAATGGGATTGTATCCCTATGACTCTTAACCTTTCTTTACATTGAAATAAACTTGTGTAAAGACCCTAAAGCCTCCCATATTTCAGCAGTCCAAAGAGCAATTGACTTAATTGTTAGCTATGTTCAGGCTTGAATATCAAAGTAATATTTGCATATACACACAGACTGCACTTGGCCATGAACTCTGAGAATATCCAGACATAAGAGTTGATCATGTGAGAAAAAGCGGGATTTAAAGGAAGTGTTTGTAAGATTGTGGCCAAAACTGGTACTGCAATCACTCCCCCCGGATGCCGAATCACTACTGACTTCGTGATTGGTAGATAGGTGGAGGGCGGAGCTTCAGGCCAAAACATCAACATCAGTTGAGGGCTGCAACAACAACTTTTAAATGACAATATCCTGGCCGGACTACTGTTGTCAGTGATATACGTATTTGAAATTAACACACTCTAAAAAATGCTGGGTTAAAAACTACCCAAGTTGGGTTGAAAATGGACAAAACCAAAAATGGGGTTGTTTGAAACCCAGCGAATGGACCCATTAAAACAACCCAGCATTTTATAGAGTGCATGATTTCTTAATGTCTAGTGACATATCAAGGCCATTTTATGATTAATTGAAATACATTTCTTACATACAGTTACTTTTAGCGTGCTTGTGTATTCTGTACCTCTGCATGCACACAAACACACACCTGAAAGTACTGTTTGGAGTCAAATAATAAATCCCCATGGCTCTGCTTTGTACACACAACCTCTGACACACTCTTATCTTAACAAACTGTACCGTCAATACCAAGACATTCTGCATATAAACTATATAATGATAAATGATTTGTTTCCTTTTTATGTGATTATTATGCAAATAACTTTACATAACATTTTAATTTTCTTATTCGTAAGACTTATACAATTATTTATACTTTGTTATTTTACAAGTGAGGCTGCTTAGGCTTTATTCTGCATGAGGAAGTTTGTCCACTGACCTAGGGTCATGTGTTAAGGTGTCACACACTGCTGTCTGACAGTCAAAAAGCAGGATAGACTTTAAAAGTAAAGAACAATGCATCGGTACGAGTGAATGAGTGAATAAATCCTGACATAAATGTACGCACAATAATGAGCAGTTCAGTTTACATCAGTGTTACCAGTTCTTTGATCTGAATAACACAAATTGTTTTATTTTGTTTTATTTTATTTTATTCAGATTTTATTCGTTGCTGTTCTTATGCAATAGATGAATGCATGACCACCACATAACTGAACATAACTGCTGAAATATGAAGGCAATCGCTCTAACCTGCAGCACCACTTTCAGAGGTCGCCACCAGAGGTCAGTGTTTAACCAGGTGGGTGGAAACCACATTTAAAGGCGGTCATGGACTGCATTGTTTTGTTTGTGCACTATATTGTTAGAAATTAAAGGCATACCCTGATCTTAGCTCTGATCTCTTTGTCAGATCAGGCAACAGAACTGAGTCCACATGTTCAAGCATGCAGGGTTATTTTAGTAGCATTGATGTCATATTTTTTGCACAGTGAAAAAAAATCAGGTCTCCAATTGAAAATGTTCTAGTGACTGATCACATCTACATTTTTCAGGCTGTCAAATTTAATTTCTGTGAATTGATGCAATTTAATTAACAGAAATTCAATTTGGCCAACTAAAAAACGTAGATGTGATCAGTCACTAGAACATTTTCAATAGGAGACTTACTCTTTTTTTTTTTTTTTACAGTGTGATTATTTACGAATTATTGATTATTTAGTAGCTACTTTACATTAAATAAAAATGTTGCCTCTGCAACTAGCAATAAAAAGGTGTTTTATATAGTATTTACATTTTTATATTTAATTTAATGTTTATTTTAAGTAACAAAAATGTTTTTATGGTTTTAGTTTTGCATTTAATCGTCGGTATAGGTCTTAACCCTGCAATGAAGACCGCAAGACCACAGGGCAGACGACACACGTTGTGTTTTCATGTTTAGGAATCTTTCCGTAGACATTATTTTCCTACTGTACAAATATATTGGAATATATTCGATCACGTTTTGATAAAATAAAAACTTCAACATCACTTAGTTTGATTTATAAGCCGTTTTCTTCATGGAGAACAAAAAGAGAACCATCACAGAAACATGTACAAAACACTATATTTAAATAAATACAATTATTTTGTCCAATATAAGCCTTTTAACTTAGTGAAGACAAATAAAATGTCCTCACTAGGATGTCATATTTCACAAGATTGGGACTTTCCATAGACATAATGATATACTGTATAAACTGTAGCCTATATATTCTATCCCCCTAACGCTAAATTTCTACATTTTATTTAGTAATATATATTGTAATTAAAATATAATTTTGTATGATTTTAAGATGAGTTTTATTTAATTTTAAGTATATGTTTAAGTATGTAGGTTATGTTCTGAGGGGTATAACATCAAGATTATATGTTTCCAACCATGGGTCATTCAGAGTTTGTGCTTGCGTAACTCTTTCACTTCTGTAAAATATGACCCACTACTGTGAGAAATTCAGTAGGGCCTACATTTCTTCCTCTATTACACCCCACCCATTCCCCTTTTCCGGTTTGTCGTGACTGAAAATTAAGTAACCAAAGAACCACTGTCTACTTTAGCCAATGGGAGAGTTTCTTTCACTGACCTTACTGTACTCTAAACAGAAACTTAAAAGGAGTGAAAAGCAGCGTGAGTCATGTTTCCAAATTAGCTGGAATACTCAAATGGAATCTCTCTAGCAGCTCTATCCAATTTACTCCATCCCAACCCTTCATAAATATAGCATAATTCTTTCCTAAGGAATTTATTTCCCTTCCACATTACAGCAGACTTTCAACAAACCATGACATAGCATGTCAGAATATTTTCTTCTTTCTCTTTTCAAGGCATTTCCCTGAATGGGGTCAGGATTTCCCTCCATCTCTTTCCCAGCAACACGCACTTACAGTAATTATAGCAGGATGTGAGTCACTCTTCATAAGTATAGTTCTATGACCATTATAATATTATTTTAATTCTCATTACTGTAATGCTTCCAGACTCCGTTATACAATCATTTTTATATCAACAGTACAGCAAATATATTGTGATGTACAATTAAGTATAAACTTCACAATTCAATTTACATTTTACAATTTTTGTCTTATATTAATGAGAATTTGAGAGATTTATTTGTTGTAAAAAAAATATATATATATATATATATATATATATATATATATATATATATATATATATATATATATATATATATATATATATATTAATTTTATCCAAAATATTATTAATTTAGGAATTAAAATATGACATTTTTGGCTTTCCATGTGTTATAACCATGCAACGAATGCAAATTCTGTCATATCTACTTTATTACCATCTGTTTTAGCCTCAAATTCTGGTTTTGAATCAAAAAGGAAGCAACACAACATACACAATACAAGAAACTTTTATCATACAAAGGGACTTGCATTTAGAAAGCCTTTAGAAAGTCTTTGAATGTTACAGTTGTATTGCATAGAATAATATCATTTATAGAGACTGTGAAAAGTAAAAATACACCATCAACTCTAGTAATGATAATACTGTGGGTCAGCATCAATCCTTCATGTACACCTCAGCCTAAATATTCTTTAACTGCAGACACTGAAACAAATCTGCATCACATGAAATACTGTCAAATAAATAATGTAAACATTCTTGAGCATTAATGGCTCCTTTTTACTTTTAGCATATAAACACTCCAAAACGAATCCATTCCAACTGCTTAAAAAAGTTGATCCCAGCTGCTGCACATGCCAAGATAAGAGACAATTAACTTCATTAAGGCACTGAAGTTTCTACTGATGTTCCAACACATTTTAAAACGTCCCTTCAAGGGCCTCAAAGCACTCATCATCCAAATAGAAAAGATTGTTCCTGCTACTTCCAGCTGATAGGACAGTTTCTTCCTTCTGGTTACACAGCGGCACCTTCAAGAGAGCATTAGCGGAAGATTATGCAATTCAGTTCAACAGGTCCTGAGTTCATAGATTTCATATTTCACAAATGACATTATTAAAACAGGGTCAGACTCACCAGTTGGTTGCGAGCCACATGTGACCTTATAAGAAGTCCATATGCTGATTGCAATAAGAAAAGTAGCCATAAAGCCAAACACCTGTGTTTATGTAAAAAGAGGGATTAGTGACATTAAAGCATCCTGTTATCCTATTTTAAAAGTTCCTAATTTTGTTTTGGATGTCTCACAATAGGTTCACATGCATCCAAGGTCAAAAAAGTTTCATTTTCTCATAATACACATTAGTGCCTGAAACGGTTCAATAAAGGACACTCTAAACCCCTCCTTTTCAAGAGCCTACTGTGCTCTGATGTCCGCTCTGATTGGTCAGATGGCTGCTGTGATTGGTAGTACCGCTTACAGTGTGTGTAGGAAACGAAACGCCCATTACCATTTCTGAATATGTGTTCTGGAGGCTTCCTCAGCACTTGTAAACTGTTTTTTTTTTTTAACAGTAACAATTCTGTCAATTTTAAAGTCCCAGTGAACCGGAAGTAGCAAGTGAGTTTTCCTCAGTGCTGTGACTTATTTCCAAGTGAAACTGAATATTGAATAGAGGGCAGGGTTTTACCTCAGCGCTCCTCCTCTCAATCTCTCACTCATAGTAAACTAACAGTTGAAGGGGAATACCGTTTCCAGACTGGAAGTTACTTTTCAGATTTTTATTTAAGATTACCGTGATTTTTTTTCTGTGTATTAACTTGCACGGATTAACTGTTCACCATAAGAACTTTAATATGTGCTAACTAAGGAGGACTTTAAAAGTGTCATATGATGAGTTTTCATGTTTCCTTTTTCCTTTTTCTTTGGTGTGTTATGTAGCTGATTGTGCACGTGTGAGATCTGCAAAATTACAAAGTTCAAAGTCGACCACCAAAAAAAAAATTCTATCTAAACGAGAAGGCAGATTTAGGCCTAGCTAAAACATCTCGATTGAACGACGTCACTGGGTGGAAATATTTGCATAATGCCACCCAGATGTTCATGCAGGAAGTGAGACAGAACCATTTCAGCTAGTTCAGAATAAATTCTTCATTGATAAGACAAAAACGTAATTTATTATTATTATTATTATTATTATATTGTTAGCCTAGAAATCTAGACGCACCCTAGCGGCAGCAAATCTAATTTACATCGAGTAAATTTACTCTCCATAGACTTGCGAGCTGGAAAAACCAAACTCTGGTCAGGCCAATCACATCATGTATAGAGTCGGTGGGCGGGGCTTAACACAATGACGGCCCTCCAGCACACTTGTAAACAAAGCTGGCGAACGGCGGTCTTTCGATTCGGCTTTGTGCGCGAATCTCGAAGACTTGGAATTAAGCTTCTCTTTGAGAAAATAAACAAAGAATGGCATTCTTAAGAAGGGAAGATGTGTTCGGAGGTTTGCTGACTGGATAAAGCGAAAGTTTAATCTGTCAACTAGCTCCGCTTCATATTGCTCTGGTTGGTTGTAGTGCTATCCTATCGCGTGCAGAGGGAATTGGAAAGACAACCGTTTATCCTGCCTCTCGAATTGAGCCCTGTCAACGGTGAGTTCCCAGACCCAACAGCTTGATGTGTGTCTGGCTTGTCCGGCTACTATATTGTGAATATTTGAAACTTTGCAGACCTTTTACATTCACAAATTCTCTGTTTACACTTGGTGTTTTAACCCGTCTCTTTCAACCACTTCTGTCCGGATTTTCTTTTGGTCTAACGGACAAAAAAAGCTTGCACAATTTACATTCTATTCTGTAAATTGAACAGTGTTCAAAATGTGTCCGGAGACAATCGTAAAAACAGAGCCTCAGCGTTTGTTTCTGCTCTGACAGCCGTAAGACTTTGCCGAACGCTGTGAGTGCATGTTAGAAATCAGGACTGTTTAGAGAACATTGTGCTTTGGTTTGTTTTTTATCTTCAAACCAAACATTGGTCTTAAGATGTCAAAGTTTAAATCCTGTATGGCTAGAGTGCTAGTGCCTAAAATACCTTTATAAGAATCCCACATGCACTGTCTAGTAACAGGACATCATTCAATATTGCAGATGCGCATTTCCTGCTTGCTCTTCCCTACACAAGAAGTCTTTGTGCATTTCCCTGACTAATCAGCAGCAAGCACTGTACATATATCAAGCACAAAAGGGCACTCACAGATCCAGCAATGAAAGATGAGTTCCCATGACTCTTCACAGCTACAACTATAGAGGCGATAAAGACCAGGATTCCTCCAACAGCATAATGTAAAAACTCCTGTGAAAGCAATTAAGAGTTCATTAGAGTAGCATACACTTTCTGATTACAACAAACCTAATGCCATCTTCAGTTCCCAGATAAGCACGTAAGTGAAATGTGAACTGAGGCGACTTGCCGTTAATGTCCAGTTGATGCATGTGATTTTGCTTTGAAGTCGAAACAAATACATGAGGAAGAAGAAGAAGAAGACAGCGAGAAACCATGCAGTGACCACCTCAAAGTAGCGAAAGGCAGATTGTTCGTAGCGCCACTGCTCACAGTGCACACAAAGGAAAGCAATCAGGAGGATCACCTGGTGAAAACGAAATTAGATGTAGTCAATTTCATTTAAAAATCCCTTGAGTCCTTAACAGACAAACACTAATATAATTACTAAGACACAAACCACACAACAAGGTAGCAATGTTTTTGCTCAGTAAAACCAGTGGCTGGTTGAAGACTATTCTTACAATTTAGACTTTTTTCTTTAATACTGTTCGATGCTTTTTTTTTAAATTAATTCACCTTAATTAATTAATAGATTAGACTAACTGCTTGTGGGTCATTCAAGAACTTAAAGGGATAGTTCACCCCAAAATGAAAATTAGCCTATGATTTACTCACCCTCAAGTCATCCTATGACATTCTTCTTTCAGACGAAAAAAAAAAGGTCTTGGCTAATCCAAGCTTTTTTGTTTTTGAAGTCCATAATAATGCACCTGTCTGTCAAATAATGTGCTCCACACGGCTCCGGGAGGTTAATAAATGTCTTTAGAAGTAAATTGATGCGTTTGTTTAAGAAAAGTACGCATCTTAAACTCCGAGAAGGCACTTTCAACACTTTTCCACGGAAGGCAATCGGCTTTATCAACTTTAATTAAAATAGCTTTAAATATGGATATTTTCTTAAACAAACTCAACGATTTGCCTTTAGAAGGCCTTTATTAACCTCCCAGAGCCGGATGGAGCACGTTATATGACGGACAGATGCATTTTTATGGAGTTCAAAAAGAGAGCAGCAATCCCTGCCAATAAAGCTTGGATTAGGCAGGACCTTTTTAATATAGCTGATTGTATTCATCTGAAAGAAGAATGTCATATACACCTAGGATGACTTGAGGGTGAGTAAATCATAGGCTAATTTTCATTTTTGGGTGAACTATCCCTTTAAGTGTTTTTACATAATGTTTATGAAACCGGCCCCTGGGATTAATAATACAAGATAATACAACTAAATAAAACCTTAGAGTCCTTAGATAAAAAGGAAAAATAAAGTTTCTGTTATTTTCTTTATCTTTATTAGAAGCAGTGACAAATATAAATTATGTTTTATGTGTAAGTGCCTATTTCTGCCTTTTAGCACAATAATAAATGCCTTACTCAATTGAAATCAATCATATAAAATGCTTCATATTAGAAGAAGAAAGAAAGAAAGAAAGAAAGAAAGAAAGAAAGAAAGAAAGAAAGAAAGAAAGAAAGAAAGAAAGAAAGAAAGAAAGAAAGAAAGAAAGAAAGAAAGAAAGAAAGAAAGAACAACATTACTATTTTTAGTTATGCAGTGTTGGGTAAGTTAAATTGTTTTTATTTAAATTAAATGAATGATTTACAAGCAGTTAATTACATCTTTAACAGTGTAATTAGATCGCTGTGCTGTTTACTCTCTCTCAAATGTATTGCATTACTTAGACATGAAACATTTTTAGAAATAATGTAAAATTGCATAAATTATTCTTGAACTGACCAAAGTGTTTAAAGGAAGAACTTGGTTACATTAAAAACACATATTTTAAAGTAAGTTGTTACAATTTATGCAAACAATATCCTGTCAACACTGTTGTTTCCTGTTGAACCAAAAAGAGAATAAAAGAATGGTGAACTTAAAATCTTTGGTTTTATGGTGTGGTTTCAGTCCCATAGGTTGCGGTGCAAATCTCTCCACATCTCCCTCATCACTGCAACCATTTTAGCAGCCGGCTGTTCACGAGCATCCAGAATGTGTGTAAGACTAATATCACTGCCTGATATCACTTACTACAAACATACACACACCCTAAACCAAACTCTTGAACACGAAACACAACCACTGGTTAAATAGTTAATAAAGGCATTATTTCATTTAGATAACTTTTTGGAAATTTCATGTTGAACTGAAATGTAGATAATAAGTCAAGTGTGAACAGTGGTAAAACTGTTATATTGTCACTCAAAATCCTTTAAAAAAGAATGATAAATATAAAACCTTTGGTTTTGGTGGGTTTTGTTGTGGGCCATTTCTTTTCACTGAGGCCCCACTTGTTGCAGTACCATAATAGTGATAACGTTAGTCACATGGCTTTGCCATGGTAGGCTAACTTACTTCGTTATAATAGTATAATGATACCAAGGTATTTAATCCAACCTTTTGAAATAAGTCCATGGTACTTTTGAGTTGTTGTTTTCTTTTAAAAATAGCGTAACGGTATTAATATGTTACCATGTTTTTGTTTTTGTTTGAAAGAAACAAAAACACTGTAGCCTAACATATTAATACCGTTACGTTTATTCACTTTTGGGCTACTTTGAATCAATTCAGGTCTATTGTAATTCGCTGTGCTACTGTAAATAAATCAACTGATTACTGTATGGTGTGAATGATTCATACATCAGCAAAAGTATTCGTGGAAAGTTCCGTTTATCAGTCAATGATTGCACAGTGGTTGTTGTAAAACAGCCAGTTTCAATCTCTTTAACCATCTAGATTCCTTAAAAGTAGGTTTCTACGCATTCGCCTACGTTTACTTCATAAAATAAATGTGATGCTAGTATAACTTACCACTTGGCCGATTTTCAGTAATCCTTGAAATGAACGCGCATAAGCGATATTGCAAAATCCTCCATCCGCGCTGGACGTTGTTGTTGTGGATGTTGTGGTAACGACAGTGTGAGGCATTCTGGTATATTTAAACTATATAAGGAACTTCTCAAATAAAATAAGATAATATTTATTGAAAGCTGTTCGAATGGGGCCAATGGTTGAGGCAGGAGAAGCGTGTAAAGCACAACAGGGTGTGACCACCACACAGACAGACGTTGGTAACACTCGATGTTACTGGGGGGTTTCCTTCCACTAGGGGGCGAGTGAAGGCCCAAAGGCTTCCACAAAACTCTGGACGTTGGAAACATTTATGCAAAAATAAATAAATAAATAAATAAATAGATAAATTATATATATATATATATATATATATATATATATATATATATATATATATATATATATATATATATATATATATATATATATATATATATATATATATATATATATATATATATGTTTTATTGCAAAATTAACAAATAAAATAATTCGATACATAAAAGAAATATAAACCATTTTTTAAATAAAAAAGTAAGGAGAGAGGACAAATGTTTAATTTTAAACTTCCCCTTTATTTACATATAATTAAAGGCCAGAGTTGTTGTTGTTTGTTGCTGTTTTTACACTTCATATCTTCTTTCAGCATTGTTTTATTCATTTTTTGAGGTCTGATGACAACATCATTTGGTTCATTAAAATCTATGAAAATACAAATTAAATAAAGGTAAACTTAAATGATCCTTGATTAAGACAATGATGTTACACATAAATAGGCCTATTCCTTACCTTTCACATTTGGTGCCTACTGGGGTGGGAGAGGAGGGCGGCTGGGGGGTCTGGGGGGTTCTTTGGGACTTCTGTGATTCTGGGCCTCAGGAATCAGTCCCACCTTCCGTCCCTTTAGTGACATTCTTTTTGAGTACACTTCATCTAGTCTGGTTTCACAACCTGTAAAGATTAAAGGGACAGTTAAAAAATCACCCAAAAAATCTGTCATCATTTACTCACCCTCATGTCGTTCCAAACCTATAAGACTTTCATTCATCTTGGAAAAACAAATGAAGTTTTAATGCAAGAATAAATTAAATCTGGTTATCATGTAAAGCAATTGAGTCTTTTTCAGAAAATGTGGACTCAGCCGCTCAATTCATATGTATTCATTTTACGATTTCTTTATTAACTTTTTGAGGCGTCAAATTGCAGGCAGTCAATGGAGGATGGACTTCATTAAAAAAAAAGATCCTCATCTGTTTTCTAAAGATGAACGGGTTTGGAACCACACAAGAGTGAGTAGAATGACAGAATTTTTGGGTGATCTAATACATATCATCCTCAAAAGTTTACATACACCTTGCAGAATCTGCAAAAAATAAAACAGTTGTGGATCATAACGACACACAGCATTAAGAATCAATAGCCTACGTAAACTTTTGAACTGTCATTTTTATAAAATCAGCTATTTTTTGTCTTGTGCAACATCTTTTATGTAAAATATATAAAAATACAAAATAGCATGCATTATGAACCCTTTTATTTTGTTAAACTAATGAACATTTTGCTGATTCTGGTGTATGTACATTTTTGAGCACAACTTTAATAAAATGTTAGTTTATTCAAAATAAAAAATACAATAAATAAAACCTATTTAATTGTTCATTATATTTTGTATCAAGTAGTAGTAATGCACATATTAATACTATGTGATGCAATGGAGAATTTTATACTCACCAACTGGAGCTGAAGTGCTAACATTGGCATATACATTGGTCTCATTAGCGGTTTGAACGCTTTGTACATCTATATGGCTGAAAATAAAAACAATTATTATGTTACATTAAAATATTTTGTACTAAAGAGTCCTTATTTCAGAGGCGAGTTTAACTGAATAACATTCATTCTTACTGTTGCATGAGTCCCTGCACACTTCGTCCTATTTTTTTGGACGGGTTGGGAGAGACAGCACATCATAATTTACACAAACTATTTTAGAATAAAAACAAAAATGCACAAACAAGAAATATATAGATAAAAAAATCATACTTCTTATTATCACATCCATAACGACCGCCACAAGCACAAGAAACAGCAAACATCCCAGAAAACAAGTCGCTTCCAAAAGACCAGAACAATTTGGATGACCTGGAGGAAATTTTCTCTGATCGTGTCCCAGTGGGTTCACAGCTTGGCAAGTGTACACGTCCTGGTCAGAGAATGGAACTGAGCTGATGATGTAGTTGCTGAGTTGAGTTTGGATTGGAACTGTTTTCAGCGGCCCAGATGAGGAGGTCCATGTCACTTCTGGAACCGGATTCCCTTGGGCAAAACATTTCAGCATCATACCATTAGCTTTAGCATCTAAATCCAGGGACAGGTTGAGGATTTGAGCCGGAGCTATAGTTGAAAATCAAAAAAAAGTATTGTTAATTTAATGTGTGCATGCAGTGGTCACAAAAATAGTAATATAAAAAATAATATGTATTATGAAACCTAACAAACAAGTAATATCAATTAATTATTTACAATAAGGTTAAGGTTGTTTTAAGGTTAGTTCATTGAAATTATGCATAGTTTACTATAATTACATACAACTTCTGTAACTAAGTCACCTTTAAATAAAGAGTTAACACTGTTTACAATGAAGACTTTGTCAAACTTTTTTGGAACATGTTTAAGTTGATAGTGAACTACACCAGTAAGAAAAGTGAAAGTAATAAAAGACTTTGATATTGTATATTACAGTATACCACTGCATATTTGGGGGATCTTACAAATGTGTAAATCTCACCATTGATAATAAGATCAGTGTTTTTCCCAAACTTAATATAATCCAGCTCCACCCTACAGTTGTACAATGAAGCATCTGTAAACTTTGAATTACTGATACTCAAGGATAGGTCTCCTTTCCTGGGGTTACCGTTAAGCGAGAGTCTCTCTGATGGTTTTAGGTTAATGCAGTTATTGTTGTCTTGTCTGTTTGTCTTGTTCTGAAGATTGCAGTGAAAGATGAGTTCCTTGTCCTTTGTCCATTTGACAATGATACCGCCAGTGTAAGAATTTTGTTTTGAGTGTGTGAAGTTGCAGGGGAGAATCACATTCTGTCCAAAAGAGCCGTTGACCTGAGGCATTACAGACATGCTCCACTGTGAACATATTAGGCCTGCGGATGAGAGCAGAACAGTAAGCAATGTAAAAACTTTTATGATTATGTAAGAAAATCTAATCTAATCTAATCTAAAAAAAACTTATGAAAATGTAAGAAAATCTAATTCTGTAGTATCCAGTTTATATGAATTTTAATTATTTCTTACACTATAAAAATGAAAAGATAAGATTTATAGACCATCAGAAGTCTATATAGATAAACAAATATTACCTTCGAGGCTACAAATAAAAATAAGAAAACCAAACACAAAATCTTGCATCTTTAAAGAGAACGTTCTTGGATCTCACAGAGAGAAATGAAGACATTCTGACAAAACAAGATGGTTAGTAATGACTAAAAAAAGGAACTGTCTGCTTACGGTTCCATATACCTTTTTTAGTGAACTTTTGAGCGCAGGTACTTTTTTCCTGAAAGGTCATGTTTATGTTTATAACAGCATTATCCATTTTGGGGGTGGGGGGTGGGGGGGGCAATGGATCCATTTATATGTAGTTGTGGTTATGGGTTTTGAATTAATTTTGAATTAGTTAAAAGTCATGTGCCCCAACAAGTAAAGTCATAGCATAATGATACCTTTATAAATCATTAGCTAATGATTAATAAAAGCAGACAACTGGAAATTGAAATGCATGGCTTTGGCCCGTTGTGGTAATTATCACGTTAATTTAAATTATTAGTTAATATAATATGTTACTAAGTATGACATATTTAACTAATAACAATTTAGTGATTACTTAATCTATTAATCATGTAGAATCTTCATTAGTTGGGGGTGCAGTAATCATTAATAAATGGGTTAGTTCACCGTTAGTACATTAAAGGAATAGTTCACTTTGAAATTAAATTTTGATATGTTTTAGCTTACCTCATGGGCATCCGAGATGTAGGAGTATTTGTTTCCCCAGTAGTTTCAATTTTGATCATTTTAGGTCAAACCGTTCTTGTCTGTGCCTCACATAATGCAGGTCTATGGTCACCACCTCAAAGAGCATACACAGAGAAGTCCAAATTAAACAATCCCCTATCGTAAGTACACACTGATGGCCACGGAAAGAGCATTTATATCGTTTTTACCTCTTGTACATCAAACACGCACGCGCCCTCGGATCAGTCGGACATAGTGGTGTACAAGAGGTAAAAACGATATAAATACTGTTCGTTTTCTCACACAAACCGCCCGTTTTGTGTCTTAGGCCATCAGTGTGTACTTACGATGGGGGATTGTTTAATTTGGACTTCTCTGTGTATGCTCTTTGAGGTGGTGACCATAGACCTGCATTATGTGAGGCACAGACAAGAACGGTTTGACCTAAAATGATCAAAATTGAAACTACTGGGGAAACAAATACTCCTATCTCGGATGCCCATGAGGTAAACTAAAACATATAAAAATTTAATTTCAAAGTGAACTATCCCTTTAACTCATGATTATTAATTAAGCATGAATTAATGCATATTAGTGCACCCGTATTGTAAAGTTTTACTGATTTTCTTTTACTAACAAGGAAGTTTTCAGCTCCGAAACGTACAGGATATTCTTTTATGACCATGACCTTTTATTTATCAAAGGCTCAAGGGAAAGTTGATTTCTCAATTCATCAACCCTTTATTTTTTTCTCTGGGAAACGTAAGTATCTTCTGTTGTTTCTGAAGGGCAAACATTGTGTTTGAGTCTCTCAATTGTCCTCAGTTTGAAAAGATAGCTCTCAAAACTCAAAAGATGCTGGAAAAAATGAAGAATTTTGCAATTTACCTGAAAAAAATAACATGCAGTTTTGTATGATCCATCTTGTTTTGTTAAAATTATACAGACAGACAGACAGACAGACAGACAGATAGACAGACAGACAGACAGACAGACAGACAGACAGACAGACAGACAGACAGACAGACAGACAGACAGACAGACAGACAGACAGACAGACAGACAGACAGAGATAGATAGATAGATAGATAGATAGATAGATAGATAGATAGATAGATAGATAGATAGATAGATAGATAGATAGATAGATAGATAGATAGATAGATAGATAGATAGATAGATAGATAGATAGATAGATAGATAGATAGATAGGAGTCTGTAATGTGATGGTGAGTCAGAAATAGGAACATGCTGTAAGTAGATTTTTTTTTTCCTTTTCATAATGAATCATACATTCAGAATGTCTGCAATGGACGTGCAAAGGTTTAGTAAAACTTTCGGTCTGTTGGTGGTCCTTCATGGTGCAGGTGAGAAAATGACTTTACTTTAAAAATGACTTTTTAGAGTTATTGTCTTTATAAACATCTTTCTCTAGCTATAGCCAAAGACGATGACAGCTGGTCGATGAAAGCACCAACTGAGGTCCGGGCGATCGAGGGGTACCCGGTAGTGCTGCCCTGCTCTTTCAGCCACCCGCACCACACCCATCCCTCCTCCATGCATGTGGTGTGGACCCTGGGCCACGGACGGGCCGCCACAGTTCTGTTTCGCTGCACGAGCCTGAACAACAGCCAGCAATGCCAACCAAAGCCCGACCAGGACCAGCGCTACCGCCTGGAGGGCAACCACCGAAACCATGACATCTCCCTCAGGTTAAACAGCGTGACCTTGAAGGACAGTGGCCGCTACTTCTGCCGGGTAGAGTTACCAGGGCACCCTCATACAAGCTTTGAAAACACGCTGGGAACCCGTCTACGAGTGGAGGGTGAGAAAAACATCATTTGACTGTATTTTTGACTGTATTATCTGATGTCTTAATATGTTTTTAAGCGGGAAAGGAAATATAGTGTAAAACTGACCAGAAATTTGCTTCCTGAATCAACATCTTTTGTTGGTGCTGGAACAAAAAATATAGTTCTACCCGTAACCAATTATAACCTAATCAATAGCTATCCCTAAAAAGAGAAATGAGAAGAAAAGACGCCCTGAACATGAATTCTAACACTAAATTGATTAGTTGTTCAGACCAATAAGAATGGAATTTATGGACCAAGGTAGAAAAGCAGTTTCTTCAAATACCTGTTGAATTTCTCTTAATAGAACATTTCAGTAATGATGTATTTTTGTAGACCAATCCCCGATTCCCTCAGCAAAAACCCAATAGGATTTTTAATGTGGCTTTTGGATTATTGTATACAACATAAGATCTGTTAGAATAGTTTGTAAAACACAACAATGCTGTAAAATTGACTAGTGAGTTTAAGTTTACCTGTTTGACGTAAATAAAAATTTAATATCCCAGACAACCTTTGAAGTCCCTTTTAGATACCGCTTTTTTTTCCAAGACACGTAAAAGCTTTAAAAAAAAAATCATGAGTGGGGTTTACGGTTTATTTTATGTTGTAGCATAAAATGTAAAAATATCTTGAGCTTGTCTACATCACAGACATTACTTCAGGCATTTAACCAAAATCTATTTTTAAAAAATCTATTGACTTCAGGACAAAGAATCTAGAAGGCTACAAATGTTTGGGTATAGCGTATTTATTTATTCTATCAGCAAGTCAGTAAATGTCCTGTTAAATTCCAGTTTGGTTTCCTACATGGGGAATATAATTCAAACTGAAATTCTGACTGGCTTTGTTTATATTGCTCATTACCAGCTGCACCACGAATCCTGAGTTTGTCCGCTGAGGGGAGTGAAACATCTGGCTTCAAAGCCGTGTGTCACGTTCAGGGTTCCCCTCTTCCTGATGTTCAGTGGCTCGCAGCAGATGGTGTTCTAGAGGGAGATACTTCATTCTCGCTTTCTCAGGAGGCTATCGGGCAATACCGCACATCAAGCCAACTAGCGGACGTCAAACCTGGAGGACAGTACATCTGCGCGGCTTCAAACTCTTTGGGGAAGGATCAAGCCACTCTCTATGTTTTGCCCCCCAGCCCAGAGAGGTTAACCGGAAAGAGCTCCTTCTCTCTCCTTGTGCTGCTTCTTGCTCTGGCGTTGGGGATCAAGCTGCTTTTAGCTCTGGGTGTGGGAGCCTGGGTGATCAAAAGGGTTTTTAGCAGCGGGGACCACTGAAAATACACACATTTCTTCCTCACATACTGTCAGGTCTTTAAAGCCGTTTCTTGTTCCATGTGTTAAAAATACACAATCTTAAAAATAAAACTTCCTGTTTTGAGGTGAGCCATATGACTCTGACTTCCATCTTTGTCTGGCCTGACTGGTTTACAGACAGCATTTATATTAAACCAGGATTAAATCTGATCAATTAGGGAATTTAGATTGTATAAATGTTCCTTAGAAAAAAACATTACTGGTTTGCATCTTGAGACAAAACCATGGCAAAACAAAAGTTGTCTGTGAAACCGGGGGATATCGACCAAAAACCTCACACTTCGTTCACACGATCATCTGTTAAATAAGTGTCAAATAAACATTTTGAAAATTTAATCAAAAAAAAGCAGTGGGTTGGAAAAGATAAAGCATTTGGCATAATTTTGTCTTAAAATGACTGGGATAATAAATAAAAAATATTTGTCTTCTCGACACTTTCAAGTCAGCATTGAACGCCATTCATCACAATGCACAAAGAGTTTCCTCCCATCTCTGATTCCTTGCCTCATAATTCATTTTTTTTTTTTTTAAACAACAGATTTGGGACTTTATTTTATCTGTCAAGAATTAACTGAATCCTGAAAAATATACAAGCAGTCCTTATAGGGGTGGGAAAATAAAGAAATCTGTTTTGTTTTTATTTTTATTTTAAATAACATGCACCAATTGTTTGAAATAAATTGTAAGAAATGAAATGGTAAATTGTGATTTTGTGTTGACTGAAGACATCTTGTTTGATTGTAACTTGGCAGTATTATTTTTATATCCTATGGCATTTTATTAATTATTCTTTTTTTAAAGCTCTTTGTAAAGAAATTTGTAAAACGAATAGTCCACATGACTCATTTTAGTTCTATTAACATTCTTTAATATTTTCAGTTTAAATCAGCTTGAATACACCTCAAAATGCATCTCAACTTGAACATTAACAAATAATAGTGACCTACTATTTATAGCCTAAAAAGAAAAAAAGTTAACAGTATGTTTCATTTTACTGCCATCTCTAATGATATTGCCAGACTAAAGTCATTGCCCACCAAATAACATATTTAATATATGTTTATATATATATATATAGGGGAATAACTATGCTGAGCATGAAAATGATACTCTTTTCTCTAATGATCCTTAAACATACGGTTCTGAAAGCCAAAAATATACAGCTCTGGAAAAAAATTCCCACCACTTAACATGGATTTCTCAATTTCTTCATTTTTTCCAGAGCTGCATTTGGAGTTCACATTACAAGTCTAATTCAGTATCGTGAGAAAGGTAGTTGAGATATTTTGTGGTTTTATAGCAAACAGGTTTCTTTTTAGAACAGCAGCGTGCGCTCTTCCACATGAAATACTTGTCCGGGTCGAGGGAAACTGAGGCACACAAGCCTCTCTCAGGATTTTCAGGCTGTTCAGCCCCCCAGTAAGTGTAGCTCACATTGGATGGGAAATCGTCCTCGTTTTTCCAGTACCACTCTCTTGAGTACAGGCTGCGCCGCAGACTGATCCAGCCCTCTGTGGGTTCTTCGAGTGTCATGTTCGAAATCACCTTATCCATTGTGTCTTCACTGATGATCCTGGCAAACTGATCAGCGTTTTGCAAGCAGTACTCACGGGACATGAACCAGTTCATTTCCTCTTTACCAACCACAAACATCTCCGGAGTCACCAGACAACCATTAGGATCTAAACACACAAACAAATATTTGGTATTCAGTTGATACTGAACCCTTTTCCTAGTACTAACTACTTAGCAAATTAGTTTAACATGCTGCCAGCCGATTAACCTAACTAAGAAGTCTTAGTAGCATGCAAGAAGTGAAGCATTATATTATATTATATATTATATATATATATAAAATATATTCAGATTGACATCAATGTGTATACAAATTGAATACATTCAAAACAGTCTAAATATGTGTAGAATATAACTGTTATGGTTAAACATCATGATTTCTTTAAACACACAGACTTACCCAGGTCCTTATTTACAGCTATTGCTGGGCTCCCATAGATACTGTTGGACTCCAAGCGCTCTATCATATATACGCCAATCTTTGAGGTATTATGCCAGATAGTGCCAATGTTTTCTGCCTCCACCAGAGCCCAAGAATAATCTGAGCCATTCAAAACGCTCCAATTGGTTCCTGAGGGCAAAGGCTGATCATTCATTCGCACACCATTAGTTATGGTTGTATTAGCAATCACCAAAGCCGCATTCTGTGAGGAATTAAAATCTAGCAGATAGCAGCCAGAGAACATGCTTATCGGAATGAGGTCTAGAATTATTCCAGGAGCGATTAATTGGAGGGAAACAGGCACAGTGGTAGAAATAAGCGAAGACGTGTTAAAAAAATTTGGGAACAACGGCAGGATGTCTGTAGATTTTTCCACCGAAATAACATTACCATCACGAAAAAAACCCTGGCAGACTCTTAAGGATTGATTTGTTGTCACAAGTAGCTGTTTGGCATTGAAGATAGGGGGCACGAGGAATCTGACTATGCCGCTGTTGTCAAACTCTGGGGGGTTGAGCTGGTTCACCACCATGTTGCAAGCACAGTTATTGCTGTCAAAGCATGGATGGGTCAGAAGCACAGCCACTTTGTCCATTGCATTTATTTCTCTCACCGTGTTATTAATCTGAAACTGGAAAAGCCTGTAAGGACCGAGTGTTATATTATCTGCCTGGATCTGACCACTTTTGTCAACCTGTTTGATGGTGACATTGCTGTCTCTGTCCCCTGCATTAATAATCATCAATCTAAAAGGGAGAAATCTGCTATCCGATGACATTAAAGGGCTAATGGACGAGGATATCTTTGTGTAATTCAGAGGGGGGATCTGATATACCGTTCCGAGATTTTGTTCAGGCTGGACAATACGAGACTGGAATCGCCCCTCCCATCCACTCATGGAAAGAACTGTGACGTTTTTATCGCTGGTGATTAGAAAAGACTTATTGGAAGACCCAAACTGGTATTCTTCAACCTCCTTGGTCAATTGCATTGTCAAAATGGTCCCATTGCTGATGTTTGCAGTGGTGGTGACGTTGCTGTTGGCCATATAGGTGATATTGACAGTAGTGTTTGGATGAAGGGTGGTGATTTTGAGTAGATTCATGGTCTTTTTATAATAAACAGCAATATTCTCAGGGAATGCAGTGATGAAACTCGTCCCACGACTGTCCATTGAAAGGCCTGTGAAAGTCCAACAGCCCAATTATCATCAAACATAATTTCTTCTTAGTTACTATTTAATCCAATTTATTTTCCACCAATGGTACAAACTACTGATGCAACAATACTAGGCTACTCTGTTGTACTCATATAAAATTATAATAGATGGTAAATTCTAGTACTTTGTATCACTATCATTATCATGTCTATGGGAACACTTAAATTATGACATTATTGCACTTTGCCATGATTTAATTTTGACCACTGTCAATGTCAAAGATTTCAATGTGTTTTAAACATGAAAAAAAAGCATATTCCAAAAAGCAAGGTTAACTCTCCATCATATACCCCAAACTCCCGGTTGATAATCTTCCTTACTCAAGGTATGCTGGTTCCAAAAACGCATCCAGGAGTAAGTTCAGACAACCCAGAGTACGTTCCCGGGTTAACACACAACATAACCTCCACATATTTGGTGGTTGTGCAGTAATTTTTTCAATCTTTTCATATTAATAAGTAATCTTTAATTACTGAAAATAAGGATTATATTGTTTGTTTGATGCTAATTAATTGAATGCAGATCCATACATGAGATGACAGTAAATATATTTGTAAATATATTAATACCACCTTGTTATAATAGTGATTTAGAATTAATATATACAATTGTATATTATAACTATAAAACACATTTAGTTATATTACCTCCGTTTTGGAACCGAAAGTTAAAGGGTTAGTATGCCCACTTGCTGTCCACGTCCAGAAGGTAATGAAAACATCATCAAAGTAGTCCATATGTGACAATCAATTAGTTAGTTAGACTCTTCTGAAGCGTCGACAATACATTTTGGTCCAAAAATAACAAAAAATATGACTTTATTCAGCATTGTCTTCTCTTGCGTGTTCCTCAAATAAAGAATCAAACGGTAATGATTCAAGATTCGGATCGCGTGTCAAACTGCTGAAATCCCGTGACATTGGCGATACGAATCACGAATCAATACGCTGATTCACGACCGTTTGAATCTTTATTTGAGGTTAAACAAACGCGGAAGAGAAGGCAATGGTGAATAAAGTCGTATTTTTTGTTATTTTTGGACCAAAATGTATTGTCGATGCTTCAAAAGAGTCTAACTAACTAACTGATGTCACATATGGACTACTTTGATGATGTTTTCATTGCCTTCTTGACGTGGACAGCAAGTGAGCATACACTTACATTCAAAGGACAGAAAGCCCTCGGACTAAATCTAAAATATCTTAAACTGTGTTCCGAGGATGAATGGAGGTCTTACGGGTGTGGAACAATATTAGGGTGACTCATTAATGAAAGAAATTTCATTTTTGGGTGAACTAACCCTTTAAGGTTATGCACTTACCCTTAAACATACTCAGGTATGTCATGTAACCTGCTTTCTGGAATACCCTGGAGTTCAAAATGTGTACTGACTTGAACAGGTATTAGTGCATTCCAAGTAATCACATTAAAGGGATAGTTCACCCAAAAATGAAAATTTTGAGGTATATCTGCTTACCCCCAGGGTATCACAGATATAGGTGTTTGTTTCTTCAGTAGAATACAAATTAGGATTTTTAATCCCAGTTGCTCATATAATGCATATCAATGAAGTGTTGTCAAAAGTACCGACCGCGATACCAAATCAGTACTGAAATTTCAAAAATGTGATACTTTGAGCGCTGTTGAGTGGAATCGTAGACACCTCTGACTGGCCATTTTGCTCATGCGCTCATCAAATATGTCTGTGATTGGCTACTACGATCAGCGCTTCACAAACATGTTGTAAAAATACATAAATTACGCTTTTCACAGACCGCTTGGCTTGCACAGATACACACAGAGCGTCTGAATGATTGCACCTGATTGTGCTTTCAAATGCTCCCGCTCCCCCTTTCAAAACACTTTCAAACACTTCCGTGCTCTTTCAAAATGTTGATCCTTGTAGCCAATCACAGGCACATCTGATGAGCACGTAAGCACAATGGCCAGTCAGAGGTGTTTTTACGATTACAGCTCAACAGCACTCGAAGCGTCCCATTTGTAACATTTTAGTACCGATTTGTTATCGCGGTCAGTACTTTTGACAACACTATGTCGATGGGGTATAATTTGAATTAGATCCCATTGACATGCATTATACAAGCAACGGTTGGAGTTAAAAATCTTAATTTATGTTCTAATGAAAAAACAAACACACCTACATCTTGGATACCCAGGGGGTAAACAGATAAACATCAAATGTTTATTTTTAGGTGAACTATCAATTTAAATAGTTACTTACCTTGACTAGACATTAAAATGATCAACAGAAGAGTGAACATGACTGCTTATTCTGGCTATTCAGCTCCTTGATAAGTGACTAGTGAAGATGGTAAGGCACTGATGTGTGCTGAGCAGCTATAAAAATTAAAAACAAAGACAAAAAACAGAAGTAAATGACTAATTATGTTGTTGAGTTGTAAGAACACTCGGCTAATACATTAGGTTCAGTGTACAACATTCATAAAGACTGACAATATGTAATTTTCCCACTGAAGAGGCTGTTGTTACAGTTAGTCAAACACGTGCTGAAACAAGACTATGTAAAATACCTGCTTTCAATATATTTTGTCTCTCATTTGCAGTTTCTTTTAACGTTTGGTTTTAACTACAATAAAAAGGTAATATTGTTAAATATTATTACAATTTATATATAAATGACACGTGATGGCAATTTTCAGCAGTCTTCAATGTTACAATTTTGCAGAAATAATGCTGATTTGGTGCTCAAGAAAAATGTTATATTATAGTATAGAAGACTTAGTATAATAAGACTATGATATAAATAACATTTTAAACATGATTTATATTATAGTCGATTTAATCATTTTTTTTAAATATTGGTGCTAAATATTGTTTGGGTGGAAGTTAAGTCTGAACAAAAAGAAAATTTAAACATATTAATAGTCTACTTTATAATGTCATAATGTGTGCTAAACACTATATATATATATAGAGAGAGAGAGAGAGAGAGAGAGAGAGAGAGAGAGAGAGAGAGAGAGAGAGAGAGAGAGAGAGAGAGAGAGAGAGAGAAAGAGAGATATGCATTATTCTGCATAGCTTTTTAAATTAGATTCTGAAGATAAATATTAGTCTACATATTGTTATAGACCACTACTGAAAGAAGAACGGAAAGCTGTGCATTTTTATAGACTCAAATGTAATGAAAAAATATCCTACCTTATATCTAGATCAGCGTTCTTCCTCTACTCGAACATAAGCCATGCATTCTCTGTTCTTTCAGGAAAAGGACATTTGACATTCAAAAATCCTCCCATTTGGTTTTGCATTCAATGCTGGAAAGGTCTATGTCTTAAGATCAACAAGTTTCATATAACAAATGTAGAAATTCACCAACACCTTCAAAAGAATCTACAATATATTGACTTAAAATAATTCTGTTTCAAAACAGTATATTTTCCATGTTATATTTTTATCTGCCACAGAACTTACCATTGTTGGCATCCACACATCATAGCTTTCAATTTTACTGAACTTCTTTTTTATGAATATCACAAAAACAAAAAAACTTCCAAAAGAAAGTTTAACACAAAACTCCTTATATTTCTGTCATTTACAACAATAAACAGCCTTTGCTGAGGAAACATGAAATTCATTTAGAAGTTCATTTTAATTCTCTGCTGCTGACAGTGGCGTAGCACCAAATTTTGGGCCCTGGGTACAAACCATCTTGCTGGGCCCCCATACCATGTATGTGTATGTATAGAAAACTGACTTCTAAGGGGCCCCCCCTGCCCTCCCCTCCCCCTGGTTACTTGGTACCCTTTATTCCCCCAGTACGACACCCCTGGCTGCTGATATGCCCAAATTTGATAAAATAAGTTTCCACTTGAACTTTTATATACATAAACAACTCCCAATACAACAACTAGATGCCTTCAGACGTGTCAAAAAAAACAAAAAAACACTGGTGTTTGTCAGAGCACTTCAAGCACAAATTTGTGTATTTTCTGCAGACATTTGGTATTCAAAATACACAATTTCCTTTCCTTTGCATAAAAAAATGGTGGCAAAAGATCAAATAGGCTACTTTAATTCTTCTGATATGGAAAAACTTAGCCTTGTACTTCGTTAACACATTTGCACTCATATAATACAAAAATCAAATGAATGGTGTTAGTTTATCTGAAGGAGCTGAGACAACTCCTCTAAACTGAGAAAATCCTATCCATTTAAACATATATGATCATCAACCTGGATCAATCAATACATTTCTAACACAAGTTTTTAAACCATTTATACCATATATGCTAAAAAATCTATAATGGTAAATGGACTGCATTTATATAGCGCTTTTATCCAAAGCGCTTTACATTTTTGCCTCACATTCACCCATTCATACACCGACGGCGATGTCAGCCATGTAAGGCGCCATCCAGCTCGTCGGGAGCAGCTGGGGTTAGGTGTCTTGCTCAAGGACACCTCGACACTTGGTCAAGTGGAACCGGGGATCGAACCACCAACCTTCTGGTTTGTAGACAATCTACATGAACCACTGAGCCACTGCCGCCCCAGAATGTATAATCTCTATAGAAACCTAAAGAAGAATTGTTGTTTGCGCAATAAAACATTTTAACGGAAAAACATGCTGAAGTATAAAAAAGGAGAATATCCCATTCTAGTCTCTTTGGCAAAATCTGGCAATTTAGTTTTAGGCCTTTCTGTCTAATGTATTTAAACGAGTGGTTAACCAAAAACAGAATTATCACGATTTATTTACACACCCTACAAATCTGTCAAGCTCCAAAATGCATTATGAAAGTGGTCAACAAATACAATTTAATGGCATGAGGGTGAATAAATAATGACAGAATTTGTTGTTTAGGTGAACTGTTCAGGGAATGAAAAACTGTTTTACGACAGATATTCTCCAAAATCTTCTTATTAGATGTGGCACAGAATATTCCCCATCAAAATGTGTCTGTCAGAATAAACCAAGCTACAGCTGTGGCAAGACATTCAACATTTATTCATTCCTGCACACCTCCTGCATGACCTAGAGGTTTATGTGTTTTTTTTACAGGTCGGCCCAAGTGCTTGCGCGGACCCTTTCCTCTGCCAGCACCTTCTGCTCTTCCAGCCCCTGTTCCACCCCTCTTCCTTCTCTGCTCATCTCTTGGGGTTGCCGATTCATCTTTGAGAGCCTGAGCCCAAAAGGCATCAAAAGAACCTGGCGCTTGGTAACCCGGCTGGTCCGTATCAAGCGAGTCTCTGGAGAGCAGAACCCATAAACTAGGTACATTTCTGCTGACTGTGAGACTGTCCAACCCAGCCTCAGGCTCCAAGGGCTCCCAGACCTCCTGAACTGTGCGGTAGGCCAGCTTGGTATATTGGTGTAGGCCTTGAACACGGCGTTTCATGATCTCCACGCATGTGATGGCTTTAGTGACGCTCTGACCCACACCTGTGAACACGATTTGGCGGCATAGATTCTCCCCCGATCCAACGCTCACCTCCGAGCCTTCACAGGTGCCTGGATGATCTGTTGGAGGTGCTTTCTCCTCCATTCGGCTTAAAGCAAACCTCATCAAGTTGCGGATTTTGCTGCCATCCTTTACTCGAACTTCTGGAGTGTTGCTGGGCAGGTCGGGGAACGGACACGGGCAGGGCTGCTCAACTGTGCGTGCTTTTCTATAGTTCTCCATGACATTTAGCTTTCACCTGTGACAATTAAAAAGGCATAATTAATGACTATACATCAGCAATGCATAGTGGCTCAAGTGTATAGTTTGTTTTGAAAGAGAAAATCTCCCAAAAAGTAACCACATATATCTATAAATATATTAGAAACCATGTCCCAACTGCAAAATATAACTTTTTTTTCTTCCAAACTAGCGTAAACAAATGAGCATATTTGGCAGTGTCGGCAGAACAAGGATGATTATCATAAATGACAGCTCGGCCAAATTGTCACGTCTTTATGTTATCGAAAACAGCATCATAATTCAGCGTGGCACGTGAACAGATATTATAATAAACTTACTTTCGTTTCCTTTGCTAGCGATCAGGCTAGCAAGTTCAGATGGCTGCAGCTGTTTTTCTAAATAATTGCGGGCTTATGCCGTTCCATATAAGTTATCTGAACTGTAGCCGCTTAGCTTCGACGCTTAAAAAATGCGGAGTTAATTAACCAAAAATAAACCGCCACTGTTCACGAAATTCAAACGTTATGCTGCAGAACCATAGATCGCTTATCCACATGTATGTAACAGCGTGACGTCAGCTTTGCCGTAAAGTGCCGCAATGTTCATGGGAAGTGTAGTTTTATTAACTCTATAAAACCTTAACTGGCTTAACTAAAAAAAACAAAGCATGACCCCCAAAAAGTCACATTTACATATAACATAATTATTTATAGCATGGATTCTGGCTATTATATTTTCTTTATTTTTTGCTCAGATTGATTTAATTAATGTTTTGTGAAGGGGTAAAATAAATTGAATATTAGCAAGCAAGCTCAGGCAATGGACACATATGGTATACGGAGAATAATCTCTTCATGACAATCTCTCGAATTACTGAGAACTCAGGACAACATTATATTATTGGTATTATTATTATTATTATGTGCTTTTGTTTTTCCCTTTTAGTTTGATTGTCTCGCTAAATCTTCTAATAAACAAATAAATCTCTTAATTTAGACTCGGTATGAATGTCACTTTATTTTTCCGCTGCTTTTTAAAATAAAGGCCTTTTTAGTTATTTTCTGATGCTCCTTGTAAATGAGCTGTTGTGACAGTCAAGAAAAGTGATTTATAAGAACACAGCGCCACCGAGTGTTCAGAATTAGGAACTTTTCACAGAACAATTCAATGTTCAACCACTCATAGGCCTAAGTACAAGTTAAACAAAATGTATCCATGTGTTGATACTTTTTATGATACTGACACAGTAATTTATAATAGAAATATAGCTTAAAATAATATTATTTTAATAAAATAAAAGTTATTTTAACCTTGTTTAGCTCGTTTACAAACCGTACTGAAAAATAAAGAGCAATTCAATCGCGGACACACGGACAATAGAAGACATTTGCGAGTCGGCTATTGTTTCATAATGTAGGAAAATATGACCTTAACCAGCACTGTTATTATTACTATATTTTATGCCATATGCGGTGTGAGAAATCGCAATAAACGATTCAGTGCCTGAATTAACTGTCCGAGTGTTCCTATATATATAGGCCTAGGCTCTCTACAAATTCTTAAATGGAAAAATGCAACATAAAATCAGTTTTTGCTTTAAACATCCTAGCCCTACATTTCACTCGGATCACTGATTATGGGGCTTGGTAGAGTTGGGTACCGTTTACATTTTAACCAGTACTCCTCAAATTCTGTACCGGTATGCACGACTACCATTTTTCTGTACTTAATAATAATAATAATACATTTTATTTGTAACACACTTTTTATATTAAACAAAACCTCAAAGTGCTACAGATAAAAATAAATAAATAAATACAATTTAAAAAAACCAATGAAAACTGAAACAAAAATAATTAAGAAATAACAAATCAACCAAAAGCTCTGCTAAAAAGGTGGGTTTTAAGACCACGTTTAAAAACATCTTCTGTCTGTGGGATCCTCAAGTGGTCAGGGAGAGCATTCCACAGACTAGGGGCTGCTGAGCAGAAAGCCTGATCTCCCACAGTATGGAGTTTAGTCCTGAGGAGACAAGTCAAAACAGAAGGTGTGGATGTTTGTGTGGTGAGAAGTTCCTTGAGATAGGTACTTATAGGTACTTCAGGGATGTTTACCTCAAACTTAATTTCTATGACAAGATTTCCCACAAATTATGTGTTGTGTATTTTTAGGTAATCAAATGAAGACATAAAACATTAATTCAATGTATCTTTTAATTTAATTTAAAGACTTTTTTGTCAAATAAAGCTGCACAACTGAGCTTTATACTTTTAAAATTAAAACATGGAAGACATTTTTTGATTTATTATTTAAAAATAAACTTTGATAATATATTATTATTACATTAGCGTTAGTATTAGGAGTATATTGGGACATATCTACTACTGTACAACAGAGATTAACTGGAGATGATGTTCCTGCATTCATGTCTTTATATTTGACAGAGATGGAAACATGCGACTGTTATATTTCTTTTTTTCCATTAAAAAAAAAAATTAAAAGCACAAGTAAAAAACAGCACTGAAATTTGTCATCTGACTATATGAGATTTGCAGCACATATTGAAAAGTAGCGTAATTAAAGCTAATGTAAAAATATTAATGTTTTTAATACCTTAAACCAGTTGTGGAGACAGACTTTCTCTAGTTCAATCCTCTTCTTTGGGTCAACCTGCAGACAACAGCAAATCAAATCGCAGCATTCTGTGCAGAAAGAAGGGAGAGATGTCTGGTTATTAGCTTAAACTTCACGAATATCAACAAAACCGTCATTTATTAAGCCACTAGCCTTAGATGTTCCTGCATTGTTGTTTTGTTCTATCTAATAAGAATCAGAATTAAAATAGTTTTCAGCTGAAATGAAGATCTCACCTTGTGACAAGCCATTTTTTGTCCAGATATTATGTTTTATTTTCTCCAGGTCTCGTCTCCTTGGAAAATGTCTGCACAGCATTAAGAACATGAGTACGCCGAGTGACCACACCGTCGCTGGTTTCCCGTGATAGTGTCGGTTTGTCCAGTACTCGGGGGGGCAGTACTCTTTTGTGCCTGGAGGGGGAAAAAAATAATTTCCATTAACACAACATTTTGACTAGAAATCCATTATCATGCAAGAAATTATTTGCTAATCCCGACAATGGAGCCCATTCTATGATGCTTTATGAGAACTTGACTCACTCAGAGCCCTGTGTGAACGGCTCTCAATCGTCACCAGAGTTTGAGACACACCTTACAGCTTTGAGACATTTATACTTACCAGAAAAGGAGGTGTAACCAGCGCTGTTGAGGAATTCTCCACATCCAAAGTCAATTAATTTGACTTCAAAGGTGTCCGGGTTAATCAGCAGGTTTTCTAGCTTTATATCCCGATGTAACACTCCCCGAAGGCAGCATGTCTGAGCCGCAAATGTTGTTTGGAGCATAATAATGCGTACCAAATCTTCATAGTTGCTGCCTGTGTAGCTTACTAAAAAGTCATCCATGGTCTGACAGGGCATGGGCCGCTCCAGAACCATAACGTATCGGTCATCCTCGTCCTGCCAGTCCAAGAGCTTGATGATTTGAGGAACACTGAGCCCTCGATTAGCAAACATTTGCAGAGCCACTTCCAAAGGGATGGCGCTGGAATAACCGCACTAGAAGAAAGACAGTTATTAGGGGTGTCAAAATTAATAATTTCTCCGTGCATCACGATCCAGACGAGGATGATTCGGTATCGGTTCAGTAAATAGAACATAACCAATTGTAATGTTAGTGATGCTTTTCTGACGTCATTTGTTGCATACGTGCTTTCAAAGGCAGAGGGAGGCGAGATGCGAGTGTGAGTAATTAAAAATGCTTCAGCTACTTTAAAAGTCGACATCTGGACACATTTCGGCTTTTATGAACAGCCTGGTAAGCATGACCTGGAGAACACACATGCTGTGTGTAAATCCAAGCTGATCTGATTTATCAAAACGATTTTATTTACACATAGGCACATAAATGTGTCTCCGTAAAACGGATATAAATCCGATCTTCAATTCCCACACTATATGCAGATTTAATGGAGGTCACGTCACGTCAAAACAACATATGAGCTGAATTGTATTAATCAACAGCTAATTTCATAATCAAAGGCTGCAATATAAGCGGGCATGGACACAGCACTGGTAAGAAGATCATTCAGTTTCTTTACTTTTAATGAAGATGATTGTATGTTGAGCACCTACGACTTCACATTCGGTTTAATTTGCAGTAGTTTGTGCGTTGGCTTAATGAAGAGATACTCGTCTGGGGTGATGCATCCTGCGGTAACACTTTATCGGGCTATAACATGACATACAGTATAACCTATAACACGCTCTCACACGTTTATTTTTTTAGCATTGTTGGGAGAAGTAAACTTTAAATATGTGGTTCCAGCAATTAGATGCATTTAGACTTTAGTATTGACTGTAAAGAGACCACCTAAAAGTGGCTTTTAGTATTTTGTGTATCTTTTCTAAAAGCTCCTGTTGTCTTTAAAATTCAAGAAGCGTGTTTTCCTTGAACAGGTAAAATTAAAGGTTCATTTCATATAACTGACTGACAAAATTGTATACGTTAGTATGCCGTGAACCATCAATGCATGAATTGAACCGAATCGATGACATGATAATCGTAATCGAACCGAACCATGAGACCAGTGTAGGTTCACACCCTTAGTTGTTATAATGGTTGAAAAAAATAGTTATCTATATTCATAATTTATAGTCTGTGATTAATGTTAATATGAGATGTATGAAATTAAAAACAGTGACTGAGAGGTAAAACAGAGAGAGCACAGCCTACTTACAACCCTGGCATATTTTATATCCGTTTTGGAGGCAAATTTCACCGCCACCTGATAAAAACAAAACAAACAAAAAAACAACATGGATTTGCGTTAGACTTATTCAAATTACATGTCTTCAAAGTTCACAAATTACAATCATTACCACTGAACAAACATGTACATTTCCATTAATTTAATTTTAAACATGCAGAGCATGTGACTATTTAAACAGGTCTGACATGTAAAGTGCAGTAAATAGTGAATATAAGAGTACTTGGATAAGAGTATAATACAAGACAAAAATAATAATCTAGATAGATATTGTACATAATGAAAATTAATACCTGAAGGCCATCTTTCAAACGAGTTGCTGCGTAAACCTTCCCAAAGCCTCCTTCACCCAGTGCAATACCCACTTCATATCTGCAGGAACTGATGTCTGTTAAAAGAGGAAAGTAAAACATTTCACCTACTTGATGATTTCAAAAATATTTTTCTGATTCATATATTAACTTTTAAGAGTTACTAATTTGAAAATTTGTGCCTTTAAAAATGTATTTGACATACTTCAGTACTATTTAAGTAAACTGTATATTTACAGCACCATTACTTCCATCAAGTAAGGTCAAAAACCTGCCGCGATCATAGATATTTGATCTCTATGATCGGGCCAGGTTTTTGACCTTCTTCGACGGAAGTAATGGCGTTGGGAATACTAGATTAGATTCATCTGATATGAGGTAAAAAAAAAAAAAAAAAAACACAAATAAGGGAGAACCGGGGCGAAAGTAACGCGGGACAAAGTAACAAAGCGATTTTCACAACCTTTGATGGATCTGCCAAAAATCATGTGATTTCGTCATCGTTTCCTGCAGTTGGGTCCGAAAAGTAGTTTTCGAGTACGGAAAGTAAATTACTGAAGCGATACTTTTTTTTTCTAATTGCAAGTTGTGTTTCTCGTTTAATGTGTCACAGTAATGATCACTCTACAGATTATTTATTGCTGTTACACATCCTGAAGGTCTGTTTTTTCAGAGTTTTTCAGTATGAAAGTAAATCGTGTTTAAATGTTCAGGACTTCCTGTCGGATTATATCCACTTTTATATATATAATGCATATTATGCTAATTTAATTGTCATATTCAAATTGTTGAAGAAAAAAATTATCAAATAGATTGACATTGCACAAAAAATATTCTAAAACTACAAGTTTGTATTGTCAGGTTATATAAAAAATACGGTTATAAATAAAAATTTGATTAAACTTAAAATTTAAAATGAAAATGTAATTTAGCCAAATATTTTTTTGCAAAGATAAAGTAGCTACAAAATGTTTGCATTTACATATTAACAAGGTCATAGTCAGGTATGTTTAATAAAAACAAGAGCAAAACAATCTAGCTTATATTGCTGTGTTACTTTTGACCCACCTGTGTGTTACTTTCGTCCCAACTGATGGGGTCAAAAGTAACAATCTGCATCTTATTCAAAGTGAAACTATACTGTAGTCGTTCTGCATTTGTACATTGATAGACCACACTTGTGAGTTATGGACCAGAGCAGATATATATCTCCGTCTAAAACATTTTCTTTTAAAATTAAGTTTTTCTGAAAAATGGTACTTTCGCCCCTGCTCTCCCTGAAACTGATTGGTTTCTCTGAGAAACTGATCGTTTCGTGTCTTAAGACATCAATGTGTCGCCACGAGTCACAGGGTTTAATATAGATTTGTATATCTATGGGTTTTATCTCTCATAGTGCCTCTAATAGAAAACACCCCATTGACCAGCATTAAACAGGCCATGGTTGGAGTTAAAAATCTTCATTTCTGTTCTACTGAAGAAACAAACACACCTACATCTTGGATGGCTCGGGGGTAAGCAGATAAACATCAAATGTTCATTATTTAGGGGGAAAATCCCTTTAAACAAAGCATGAATTTAAAGTATAAACCATTGAACTGCTGATTAAAGAGTCAATGTGTTTTGGGTTATGTTTGGGTTTTAGCAAACTGACCAATAATTGTTCTCTTATCCTCTGCTAGACAGTCTGAAGCTTGGGTGATGTGGACAGGGGTTTGGAAGGAGTCGGCATTAAATTTCAACATGGCACGGTTGAAAACATGGAAGGTCTCGTCAATCCAGTCATCATCGACCTGAGGGTCAGTAGTGATGGGTTCCTCTGAAATATGGAAGACTTGGGGAGGTCCACTGCTATCCTGAGAAGACATCTGGCCTACAGAGGGCAATGACAGCAACATTTTTAATAAAATACTCATATTACTGCAAGTAATATTCGTTCATTTTCACCTTGTTAGGCAACATACATACTTCAATAAAAATCTGATGTAATACATTCTTCTCATAAGATTAACATCTCATTTACCATGTGAATCTTGGGTGACGTCAACACTCATGTCAGGTGCAACATGAACAGAGGTTTGGAAGGAGTCAATCCAGTCATTATCGACTCGAGGGTCAGCAGTGACAGGTTCATCTGAAATATGAAAGACTTGGGGAGGTCCACTGCTATCCTGAGAAGATGTCTGACCTACAGAGGGCAATGACAACAACATTACTGTATTAATAAAATACTGATATTAATGCAACTAAGCTTGCTGTAAATTATGAAGTGATTTTTTTGGAGGAATTCAAACTGGACACATTCCACTTTTTCAGTTGTCAGTCAATGTGTACAAACAATAAACAAACATTATGTACTGTAATCAATATGCATGCACATATTCACCTTATTAGGCAACATACAGTGAGGTGAGGCATTTTGATTTCTATGTAAATGCATTAATTCATGAAGATGAATGTCCTGTATCATGTGTTGAGTTTATTAAATCTGAATTTCGTGGTACAATTCAGTTTTTAATTTGTGACAAATTAAGTTACAGACTTGACAAAACTCAACTTCAGATGTGCCTGTAAATTTCTGACTGTCCTTTAAATATTAAAATAAGTGTAGAGCCAGTGCAGACTCCAATAAACCAAAAGAGTTACATATTGTCATGAACATCTCATTTACCATCATTACTCTCCACAGGTGGAACATCATCGCTCTGGTCCTGTTTATCTTCACCTGAGTGGCTGTCGTTGACCTCTTTCCTTCCCCTCTGGAAATAAGCATATAGCCCTAATAAAGTCAACAGCACCATTTTGACACCTAAACTAGACTAGCTAGTGTAGACCACGAAAACTGCAGCGAGATCAACTGGTTGTTTTTTATCTGTGATGATTTTAGTCGTGTACAGATAAAAGTTGTTATATTGCGCAGTAATGTATTCAAAATGCTAGCAAACTGTTGTGAATAAAGCTTGAGCCATGTAAGAAACACTGGAATAAGCAACGAACAGCAAGTGATGCGCTTGAGCAAAATATAAGCACTTTAATTCCTGCTACTGTGATGTCACAAGCCTAATGGAATTCAAGAGAATTTCATGTGTTTGGTCCATTCTGTTGTGGCTTCTGCATCCATACACCTTAACTAATTTCTTATATTTACAAAATGAGCCTACAATTGCAGAAATAATAAGACATTTAATGAAAATAAAGGTCCAAATTTAATAAGAATATTCACAAATTTGAATGAAAATGTTTAGTGTAGCCTATTTTTATTTATTTTTTACTTTAGTTGTACACATGTTCTTTAACCTAAAAGTTATAACGTTATATATTTGTTCTAATGTCACAAATAATCTCAAGGTTTAACATAACTGGGTTTTACACAATTCGTCTGTATGTGCTTTTCGTTAGCTAAGTGTACTAAAGTAAACATCACGGATGTAAAGTTAACTTACTTTTTCTCACCGTTGTTTTCTGATGGTTTATGGAGCAATTAAGTTAACGTCACTCCGAGTCTCCGCGTCTGTCGTTTCAAATAGCAGTCAACAAGTTATTCAAAGACAATTATAGGATTATTTTCAATTCAAAACTGTGAAATTACACAAAAGTTTATTAGTTTGCATGACTGTTTTATCAGTTTTGTGTTAAAACAGCTGTCAAATATAAAATGTTACGTTTCGCTGCTACTTACTCATCTCTTTTCTCTTCGGCAGTTATTTATGACCGTTAAACTGACGCTTTGCGCGCTCTGTAAACAACATAAAGCCCGCCTACTTTGATTTGATTGGTCGTCTCAAATATTTTGACATTGACAGTGACCAGTCTGACAGACACTGCAATAATCATTGACATTATTTAAGTTATGAAAATGTTGTACCCTTTAAAAATTGAAAACGTCTGGATTTTTTATGTATCAAGAATGTTATTTCTTGGTTCAGGTACATTGGAGGAACATTCCTTTCATTTTTTTGAAAATGTTTTGAAAATGTTAGCTGTTTCTGGATGTTTTCTGAATGATTAAAATGTCCTTGAAAAAAATTAACCTTTTTGCGAGGAACACCTTGGCGGCACATACAGAGAGCTAGCCTACCTGCTGCATATGTCTTTGGTATGAATTGTGGGTGAAACTGGAGTAGGCTACCTGGAGGAAAACATTGAAAATCCACACAGAAAAGCCTCCTGGCTCATGGACCTTTTCGCTCTGAAGTGACAGTGCTACTTCTGAAGGCTACAAGTTCTAAGTGCATTAAATATTTAAATTACTTTTTTTATATATATAATACTTTTTGTATTCTTTCAGATTTATTAAAAGAAATATACGATAGCATTTTATTTAAAGGTGCAGTGGGTAAATTTAAGCTGCTAGCTGCGAGGTTGTGAATTTCAATCATCCACCGCTCACCCCTCCCTTTCAAAGTAGGCTACATAGAGAAGTTATGGTGGCCGACACAGGACAAATATGTTGTTGTCTAAGACAGCAGAGAGTAGCGAACGCTCTGTAGAGAAGTTTGTCTTTTTTGGGCCACTCTAGAAACATGGTGGTGCAAAATGGCGAATTCACTGTAAGGGAACCCGTCGTGTATGAAGATAGAAATCACTCATTCTAAAGTAATAAAAACAACGGTTCATTATGTAAGGTCTTTATTACTACACTGAAAACATATAGTTATGTATATAATATTGCATTTCTGTCAATAGATCCTCACTGCACCTTTAAAATGAAGAAAAAAAAAGATAAACACCTTAACGTTGTGAATGTTATCTTTATATGTATTTAGACTTAGCCAAAATGTGTATGTGTTGTATGAAGCCAACGTGTATCATGAGTCCGAATGAATCAAACTGATTCGGTAATTATTTCAGCAAGTCTACCTTTTGCAAGCCCATGCATGATTGCTAAACTATTACCATGAAAATCATTGCATGGTTCCCTAATAGAAAGAACCTTTGGGTTAAAAGTTATTAAAATAACCATTCTTCTTCTTAGTGTGAAGAACTTTTTAATAATCTAAGGTTATTTAATAATCTACTATCTAAGAACCTTTTGTGAATGGAAAGATTCCATGGATGAATCATAGGCTATCAATGAAGAATAAACGTTAATGAGGAGTTTGTCACCTGGTAGGAGTCAGGACAAATATTTTGTGGAGCTAACCATAACTAAAATGATATAATTATAGATTTTAGAATTCATCTTTCAGATTATTATATATAATCATTAAAGGAGGCTGTGGATTGTGTAGAAGTAGCTATCTTGGGAAATTGACCTTTGAGAAGAAATGCGAGTCTATGTTAAAAGCAACATGAGCATCTGTTTGACCTCAGAAAACTGTCCAGATTTCACGCTGATGAATCCATGATGACCATTTTGTATTGGGCATTCTTTGAACCAATCTTGTCCCTCTTTCTTGTGTCATGGTTTGGTAACCGGTCTCTGAAAAATAAAAATTTCCTGAACCAAATTGTCAAGTCCAAGTGCAACACCACTGCTATTAAAGGTGCAATATGTGAGATTTTTGCCATGAAATCCCAAAACCACTAAGCCAGTGTTATATATTTGGTTTAGTTTAGTAGGCTACTTAGAATATCCCGAATGTTTCCAACTATTTGTAAATCGTGGGAAAATTGTGATTTTATCCAAGGAACCGGGACGTGTGAGGGAGTCTCCTGTCAATGGCTTCATCTGCGTTACCCTCAGTTTCTGCTTTTACTGTCATAAAAACCATGGCAACAGACGTGGACAACTAGTTTTGTTCAAACATGACCACGGCAAGCAGACTTTGGATCAAAATGAGAAATCAAAAGAGGACAAGTATCACAGTGGTGTTTTAAAGATGGGGAGAGCTTTGCAAAAACTTCGACTTGACAGAGATGCCGTTCGTTCATGTGCTTTATTCAACCCAATCACATGTAAATGCGTATAAATAGTACGAGTGTGCCGTGGATATGTATACGCTGTACATAACACGAATTAGTGTTATGTAACTCAACAAAATGAAAAATCACCAGTATGATGTTCAAATGCTGGTCTCATTTAGCCAACAAGCTAACACACAGAATATTATTATAACTTTCAACGCAAATGCAGTACAGAAAGTGTAGACCAAGTGAAACAGCATTGCATTTCAAAAGTTGGTCTAGCGACACCCCTGATCAAAGCATCAACACCACCGAATCGTTGATCTGATACTGGACAAACTTTTGATCTTCTCTTAAGTGTTTGTCAGTGTTTACTTTAATTTTCTATTATAAATACCAACATCTATCCAGCCTTGGTTAATGAGAATGTGCTCCTAAGTAATAATTGAGATTTCTTGAAATTGTGTAGATTTCAGCAATTATACACTGTAAAAAATGTTGGTTGGTTTTTGTTGGTTTAACTTAAAAAAGTAAGTAACCTGGTTGCCTTAAAATTTTGAGTGTATTGAAATTAAAAATTTGAGTTGATACAATGAAGGAAATTAGTTTAATAAATAGAAACTCAAAATATTTTTGTATCTGAACCACATAAAAAATTTGATAAATCATGAAAATAGCACTATTTGGCATGTTTCACTGCATCATCAGAAATAAAACACACACAATTACCCAATATGCAACATCTTTAAATAATATTTTAATAAAGGTTGTCGAATCTCAAAAAATTGTCATTGTATTAACTCAAAATTTTAAATTTCAATGAACTCAAAATTTTAAGGCAACCAGGTAACTTTTTTCTAAATAATTTTTACAGTGTACCTGTAGATCATTTAGGTTCAAGCATATGGGAAAATGCCAGTGAGGGATGATTACAGTTATTAAAGTCATAAATAGGTTGATTAATGGTTCTACAGTCTACAGGGTGACATTATCAATCAACTTTGACTCATGCTGTCCTGCAGCATCCACATTAGACATGAGACAATGTCTGCGGAGTGGATCTGTTTGCACACAGTGATATGCATATTTACAGATTTTCTTTGAAACAGTCATTTGCTACAGTAGGCCTATATGAAGTGAATGATTAGTTACTACATGGTTTAGATATGTACACTGTGATAATATTGCATCAGTCAAATATACTTCATTTTGAGCATAAAATCAGCAGATGTACCAAGAAAGTGGTAAATTAATATTTAATAAGGCTCAAATAAGGACTGCATACATTTAAAAAAAAAGAAAAAAAAACATAATGCATAACTTATGACACCAGATGTTATGATTTATAAAATTTGAATTTCATACATTTTATTGCAGCATTCATAACTCCAGGATATACTTTGTGCTTCCATTTGAGTTGATGATAAGCTAAATTGAAAACATAATTCAGGTTCCATACATTAATGGTGTCAACCGTTTGACGAAATTTCAAAAAGTCATTAACCTTATCAAATTTTTTATGTGTCTAAAATAAATCTAATATAGACAAATTACATTTATTTAAAAATCCAGCCCAGATATGCAGGTTGTGAAAAAAATTTATAAACATAAAGAAGCCTAAAGAAAAACAGCATTACCAACAAGCACTAAACTTAAGGAATATTTCCTGTAATAGTAATTTGTGAAGGATTGAGGTATTCTGGCCTTTTGTAGCAGACAGGCTTCTTTTTATCACAGCAGCGTGCACTGTACCATTTGAGACCATTTTTAGGGTCCAGGGACATTGAAGTACATAAGCCCTTCAAAAGTTTCAATGGCTGCCCATCATCCCAGTGAACATAACTGACATTAGTTGGGGGATCATACTCATCCTGCCAGTACCAGTCTGTAGTTAGTAGACTGCGGCGGAGACCAATCCAGCCATCCCCGTCCGACATGGTCAGGTTATCAGCCATGTCCTTCAGGACGGCTTTGCTTACAGGACAGGCAAACTGATTTCCATTGTCCATGCAGTATTCACGTGACTGCCTCCAATTCAGAGGGTTATCTCCAACTGAATATGCTCCAGGAACCAACATACAGCCATGAAGATCTAAATGCATAAATAAATGAACATGTTTACCTTCACAATAACATGCTTTGTAGACAGGGATGTGCACCATTGACTTTATTTTTTAAATTCTAAAATTTCTGAAATTGAATTGAGGTACAAAACAGGATTCAGAATGGAGTAACACTTTAGAATACTTCTCCGTTATTAATAAATAATCACACAGGATCAAATTAGTAATGCACTATTAACATTCTAGTAAAAAAACCTTTGATTAATGAATTAGGTAATAGTGCTTAGTCAAATGTGGTAGTTCACTATAACTACTAGGCCTATTTTTTGAGGACTAAGGGTGTTTTCAAACTTGAGTCCTCTTTAAATTAACCAAACTCACACTCCGATTGGACTAAGAGGTGAACAAAGTGAAAAAAGACCCAGTTCTGTTTACATTTACAGTGTCCCCAGAAGAGGAGATCAGGTTTTGATCTGCTTAAGTACACTGCAAACCCAAATAAGTTCACATGCCTGTGTATGCTTCACTAACCAAGATATTTGTTTGTAAAGATTATTATTATTTTGTAAAATGGCATTGCTACAAATGATGTTCAATGAGCTTAACTCTAAGATTTGTATCTGTTGCACAAAAAATATAAATTGTTGCAAGACTATATTCTTGCACTATATCACACATCCACATTTATAAATAATTTATTTTAAATTGTATTCCTTGAATCATGTTTTGTTATTATTGCAGAAGGAAATGATAACATTAGCATAGAGAGAGGAAAAAAACAATAAGGAATATACAAAATAAAAATAAAAAAAATAAATAAACTGCTTTAAATTTTCCAGGTAGAGTTATACCAAAAAGCAGCATTCAAATAAGTAAAAAAATAAATAAACTACATATTTTTCGTTGTATAAATAAAACGTAGGCTATACTGATCCAACTGCCTGATGTAGGCGAACGCGAACCTTATGTGTTTTTGACACTTTAGAAACAATAAGACACTACAGAGAATTTAGTTTAATACACGCCTGTGACAACTGGTTTTCTATTAATTCGCTTTACGTGCATGCACTCGTAAAACCGTTTATCAGACATTTTAAACCGGCAAGGCACGCAACCACCGCTCTTACACAGTTTGGAAGCGGTTGAAGTGAAGTGAAGACCATGGTAACCCACTAATGACTCAAGTATTACCAAATCCTTTAATCATTATTTGGATCAGTAAAGTTAAAAGATAATTTGCACATTGTTTTTGTGTTTGTAATTCCTTCCGATGGCTTTGGTAACACTTGAGTCATTATTACCGTGATCTTCACTTTATAATTAATTAGTATGCATTTTTCACATCAATAATAAACCTGCATTCAACTAAGCACAATTACTTACTAATTTATAAATCAGAGTTTCTTGCTAGTTAACAGTAGTGACTATAGCGCGTCACTCATTTGTTCCAGTGTAGTTTTTCATTAATGATGGAATAGTGTTCTAAAGTGTTACCCCAAATCACAATTCAAATTTGAATGTAAAAAAGTAGAATTAACATCAAAGCAGTATTTTTAACTATAAAAAGTTTGAAAGGTAAAGACAGACAGACAGACAGACAGACAGACAGACAGACAGACAGACAGATAGACAGATAGATAGACAGATAGATAGATAGATAGATAGATAGATAGATAGATAGAGATAGATCATTTTACCTGGTTTTTCATTGATTGGTATAGCTAGGCCTCCAAAAAGTACTTTTGCAGACATATATTGCAACATATAAACTGCAATCTTTGAAGTTGGATGCCAGATTGTGGCAATTTTGTCTGGTATAGTAACTACAGTGGAAGAGTAGTTTGTGCCGATAATTGCAGTCCAGCCCGACGCTGAAAGCAAACCTGTATGTGTGCGCACATCATCTTTGCTATCGGTTTCAGCTATCACCACAGCCTGGCCATTATTGTCACTGAACTGCAGCATGTAGCAAGCGTAAAACATGGTGTTTGGGATCAATTCCACAATGAGGCCCGGACTGACAAGTCTAAGGGACACTCCGTCCGAAGCGTTCACCAGTTCAGATGTCTGCAGGTTTGAAAACGCCAGAAGGCCTGAGGAATTAGTTTGTAACTTGCTACCACCACGAAAGAGCGAAGATGAGTTTTCTGAAGTCAAAAGTAACTGGGTCTTGGCCACGTTGAAGATGGAAGGTACGATAAAGCTCTTACCCTGAAACTTTGTGGGGAGAATCTGATTAATTACCATATTACAGCCACAGCCTTCAGCCTCTACACACGGGTGGGTCAATATCACAGCTACTTCTTTGCTAGATTTGACCCTCAGCACAGAACCGTTGGTCTGAAGCTGGACCAGCTGGTAGGAATCGATATTGAACGTCTCTTCTTCAACACCTGCTGATGTTTTCTTGACTACAGTGATGTTGTTTTGACTGTTTACCGCATTGATAATGAGTAACTTGAATGAGCTGTATCTCATGCTTGTACCGACAAGCATAGGTAGGTTGAAGGATGCAAGATACCCTGGGTAATCCAGCAGAGGGATCGTATAGTTCGTACCGAGATTTACAGTGGGCTGGACAACATTGATCTGGGTGCTTGCTAGCCGACCATTTACAGAAGATACTGTGATGTTTTTGTCGCTGGTAATTCTGACAGATTTGATTGAAGAGCCTAGTTGATTTACTTCAGCAGATTCTGGAAGCTGCACATTTATGGTCTGCCCTGAATTCTGGATTTTGAAGTCTTTCTGTGTGTTGTCGTAGAAGACTGTGAATTTAGTGATGTTATGAAGGGCCATGACATTTAGAGACATCCAATGATATGACGGATAGAAGAAACCTAGGTTCTCTGGAAAGGCAGTGATGAAGTTGTTTCCATAGCTCAACACTGCAAAACCTTAAATAAAAAATTAAAGATTTCATTGTACAGGAGCTATACTGCATTCCAAATGACTTTTAATAAACAAATAATGTTTTCAGGCAGTATAGAAGAGTACAAAAAATGCCTGAGAAACCAGATCAGGATCAGAAAATCATGAGTAAATTAATATTACATTTATTCATTTATAAGGTTCTATTCATTAAACCAATTTCCTTCATTGTATCAACTCAACTTTTAAGGCAACCAGGCAACTTACTTTAAGTTAAACCAACTTTTTTTTTTTTTTTTTTACAGTGTAGTAAACACTTTTATCCAAATGACATTCATAGAAGATAGTAAAAATTGTTCCTTACCTTGGCAGAACATTGATGTGATCAGCAGAAAAAAAAGCATGATTGTGGCTTTAACTTTCTGGAAGAAAAAACAAAAACTAATAATTATTGTAAAGTGCACATTAATGTGTATAGATGAATAGAATGTGTTTGATTACATGCAACTCAGGATCAATTAAACTGATGACAAAAGAAAGTTCTAAAATCCATGTCAAAAAAAGACAAATCCAATATCATCCAAGATAAAGTAAAAAACGATGAGATGACAAAAAATTGCCTCTTTTATATCTTAATATTTTCTCTGCATTCCATACAAGGCAAATATGTTTTTCTATGCAGACATGTTGTAGTTCTGTGAATACTCCAACAATTACCAAACAAGTTGCCTGCTCTATTGACCTAAACCCAACTACAGAAAAAAATCTTACCAGTTGTCTTGGCCAGCACTCTTCTTCTCTCTTAGAATAACCTCTTTGCCCTTACTTTAGTTCAAACGCATTTGACTTACAAAAGGGTTGCTTTACTCTTGGATTTGCATACACCATTGACTTCAGCATGCTTCATTTGACATAATGACTTTCACAATGCAAAATCATAAATGCCTAAAATACCTACATCCACTGTACATCCACCAGTTTAGCTCAAAAGCATTTAAAACACGTTTTCAATTGTTGTATTTCGCTACGGATGTTTACTGGATAATTACAGCCAAATTTGGCCTTACTGATAAGAACAAGACAGTATGGCACAAGTTAACAATTCACATCTATGATGAACATATACATTAGATAAAACACAAATTAGATTGTAAACTTGGATTATAGCTTCACGGGAAAAAACATGCTGTCACAGGGGTAGAACAGAATAAAAGAGTAGACACATATAAAGAATTACATTTTTATTGAAAATTGTGGAATAACAGGAGTTACCTGTCACTATATTTATATAGGCCTAGTGGTGGCCGAATGATTGATAATTGGGATCGGCATATTGGGCCTGAATTTATCTTCTAGAAGACAATGATCCGACAGAAGGAATCTGCTGGAACATTGAAAATGATGGACTGGCCCCCCTCAAAGTCCAGACCACAACCCCACTGAACACATTTGTGGTGAACTGGAAAATTAACTGGATCTATTGCACATTCAAAGGAAAGCCTTTGGCTTTAGTTACAGAAGGCATGGATAGTGTTGAAGATCTCAGAGGAAACATATTGACACTATGCCAAAGAGATGTGCTGCTGCAAAAGTTGTAAAGCAAATTATTAAAAAAAAAAAACAGTACTTCATTTGATATTTGATGGTCAGAGCAGCCATCTGCATGTTTCATGACCATTTTGAAATGAAATCATATTTTGGCAAAAAAGGTTAATATATAGCAAGTGTTCTAATAATTTTATATGTGTGTGTGGGGGGGGGGGAGACAACAAAACTAGTCATATATATTTATATAAACACACACACACATACATATGAGGTACATATATATGCACTGGTTTAACTTAAAAAAAGTAAGTAACCTGGTTGCCTTAAAATTCTGAGTTTATTGAAATTAAAAATTTGAGTTGATACAATGAAGGAAATTTGTTTAATAAATAGAAACTCAAAATATTTTTGTATCTGAACCACATAAAAAATTTGATAAATCATGAAAATAGCACTATGTGGCATGTTTTACTGCGTCATCACAAATAAAACGCACACAATTACCCAACATGCTTACAAAATCTTTTAATAATATTTTAATAAAGGTTGTCTAATCTCAAAAAAATTCATTGTATTAACTCAAAATTTTAAGGCAACCAGGTAACTTTTTTTCTAAATATTTTTTTACAGTGTGTATGACGTACAAAAAAAGTCACTTTTTTTTTTTTTTTGTATTTTGTATATTATATTTTTCATATTTAATATTAAATATCAGTGTATGCTCGTTTAAAATTATGGTAACATTAAGACAAGCATAATCTTTGAAGCAAATAAAGTAAAATTTTAGTTATAAAGTTTTGAATTTAATAAACTACATTTATAATTCAATAAAATGCGACCTGTTACCTTAGTTTGCTTACTGTAGTTGTCTGTGATTAAGAACCCTAGATTTGCCTAAATGACGTTACAGCGTTGAGGCGATGGGGAGCTGAAAGACATCAGCCAACAGAATCAAATAAGCCAAACAAATGTGGCCCTTTTCAAGAGCTTTGTGAACTAATGAGATATACTTCACCTTTACTAACTTCACTTTAGATCACCCTATCACAACAGTTTTTACAGTTGTCCAATTTGAGAGCTTATACAGTTTGTGCGACAGTAGGTGAGGCCATAACATATTAACTATCATAGACAATACATTATTTCATTTTGTTTTCAAAAGATCCACATATTTAAATGTAGAAAAAAGGTAATAGTTTTCCATAATTAAAAAATTAGATTAGTCTTATTCAGGACCATCATTAAGCTTATTACTGCAGTTATTGACTTCAAAATAAATTGATAAAATATGGATAAAAAGGACAGGCCTTTTGATGTAAAAATGATTATAGTGCATCAAAGGTCATATCATTGAAGTTATAGGCCTTTTTGTAGCAGAGGGGCCTCTTCTTAGAGCAACAGGACACACTCTTCCAGTTGCCATCCTGCTCCTTGTTGCCATCCTGCGACACAGAAGCGCACAAAGCTTTCTGAGGACTCACTGGATGCCCGGCGTCCCATTTTGTGTAGGTCACGTTGTAGTCACTGTCATTGCCGTTCTTCCAGTACCACTCTAATGTGAACAGACTGCGCCGCAGCCCGATCCAGAAGTACCCGGGACCCCCCTCTTTTTTCAGAAAGTTGATCATCTCATTTTGGGCCCTTAAGCTGGTTGGTGTGCTCATCTGGAAAGTGGCATCTGAGCAGTAATCATGGGACTCGGGCCACGTCATGACATCAGTAGTGGTCTTAAATAGCGCAGGATTTGCCACACAGCCATCCCAATCTACGAGCATACAAACATACAGTGACATTTTCAGCAGGCTATGCACTGTGAATTTTTATTTAATTCATATTTTAATGTAACTTCAAGTAGGGTGATATTTACTTCAATTACAGTTTAACTCAATATTAGTCTTATGTTGCTTTATCCATTGTTGCATGCTATTGTTCAGGAGCATGTGTGATGCATTTACATAAGGAAACAATAAGAACACATTTTGTTTGTTTGCTAGTCTTTTTTATACGATGAATGTAGACACTGATTTTCACTGTCAAGCACTAAAAATATGAGTAAATTGTTTAAATGTTTTTAAAAGCACTTTATTATGCTCATCAATGGTGTATTTATTTGATTAAAAGTCTTCTATATAATATAGAAGTAATTTACTCAAGTGATAGCAAAGCTGAATTTTCAGCATCATTACTTCAGTCTGCAGTGTCACATGATCCTTCAGAAATCATTAGAATATGCAGATTTGCTGCTCAATAAACATTTCTTATTATTATCAATGTTTAAAACAGTCGTGCTGCTTTCTATGTGTAACTTATTTTCCTATCATCACTTTAATGCTGTACAATCTGAAATGCTGAAGCAATCTGTATTGTGAAATGCATGACATGAATGAAGGTGACTTGACTTTACCGTGATACATTTTGTTTTCAAGTTTCTTAATTGAATAGAAAGTTAACACGTTTACTGTACATTTTGATCAACTGAATGCATCCTTGCTGAATAAAAGTATTAATTTCTTTAAAAAAATAAAAATATTACTAGCCTCAAGCTTGCACGGTTGTATATCGTAGTAATAAATATATATCTAAATATATAAACTGTGGATGAATCCAGTTTCATATGTATCATTCAAACATTTCATGATAATCAGAATTATGTAACATTCCAGAAGTAAACAACATTTAATTTTGTCTTTAAAGGTCCCATGGCATGACATTTTTATTTAATAAGGTTTTTCCACATTAATATGAGTTCCCCTAACCTGAATGTTGTCCCCAAGTGGATAGAAATGTTGATCGGTGTAAACAGAGTTCTGGCTGTCTTTCTCTGCCTTTGAGAAAATGAGAGCTCAGACGAGCTGATCTTGAGTTCTCCTGTGATGACGTCATACCAGGAGAGGTTACCGCCCCTTCATCTGCTTTGCCCGCCCAGAGAATTAGTAGAGAATGGATTCAGCTTATCAGCCACAATGTCAGCACAGCCTTTACCATACAGATTCAACAGCACCACCACAAACAGTGAGTAACAGTTCATTAATTCCTGATCTGGGATCAGTGAGTTCTGATGTGTAGCTAATCATTCAAAGTTCACACAGACTTTCTTTCTAAATCGTTTAATACGGTCAGTCCCGCCGTTTGCCGTCTTGATGCATCAGTGAATCAAGCCAGTGACTAAAAGCATCAACTTCACATCGTTTCTGTTAGCAGCATGAAACAAGTCAGACTACTACAGAGAGCGATCAAAACACTCTTTATAATGTTCGGGTCGGTCCATCACACTTATATTTGCAGTGCGCAGTTGTCCAAACTGCCGTTTGAATGACACTGCTCTAGTAATTATGCTCAACAAAAGCTCTTACTGTATTCATGTCGTGTTTGCTGAGCTGTGGTGAAAGCATTTTGTGAGATAAATAACGTTGCAAAGTTCACTCGTCTTTATTCAGTGCTCTCAGCTCGCGCTCTCAACAACTCGGTACAACAACACTTCCTCAGCAATCTTTCCCCAGCTCCGTCTCTCTCGACTGGCAGTGAGTACTGCTGCTGCTCGTGCCTGACTAAACCACGCCCCCTCTGCACGTAATCTCATTTCAAATGCAAAGATTTCAGCCAATCACAACAGTGGGTGTTTACTGAAGACTCACAGCAGACACGCCCCTTGAATGTCAGTAAAGAAAAAATGCCTTTTATTTCTAAATTATGAATTTTTTTTTTTTATGTAAAATCCATACTGACAATATAAGTACGCCTCTGGAAACATTATAAAATAAAATATTCCATGCCATGGGACCTTTAATCAATCAAAGTCATGATTATGCACTTTTGGATAAAAATGTATCATTTTACCTGGATCATCATTTAAAATTACAGCTGGGCCTCCGTAAGGAATTCCACTCTCCATCCTTTCAAACATGTATACTCCGATCCTGGAAGTGGGATGCCAGATGACATGCGTGCCACTAAGCGGCACTGATATCGAGGAGTAGCTTGAACTGCCGATGGATTTCCAGTCAGAGGATGGAAGCAATTCGGTGTCTAAATACACGTCACGCTTACTGGCTGTTTGAGCTATGATAAAGGCCTCGCCTTCTGTCGAGTTTATCTGCAGCAGGTAACAGGCAGCAAACATGGTTTCTGGTATGAGTTCTAAGATGAGGCCAGGACTGATTAGCCTGATGGACACATTCTTTGGTGCAGTGATGAACTGAGATCTTATTTCTAGGTACGGGAAGGGATTTAGATTTGAAGAATTCGAGACTAGAATTTCTATATTTTGACCTTTGAGCAAGACCTCCGATGTGGATGTCACTTGCAACCAAGTTGAGTTCAGGTTCTTTACCGACGGCACAACAAAATTCTGACCCCACAGATTTTGGGGGAGAACATGGTTCACCACCATGTTACAATCACAACTGGTAGTTTTTACACACGGGTGGGTCAACAGCACAGCCACGGTGTTACTAGAGTACACTTTAATCTCTGAACCATTGGTTTGGAACTGGAGAAGTTCGTAAGGGCTGAGCTTAAAGTTAAAGGGAGTTTCAACATTCGCGCTAACTGTTTGGACGGTGACGCTGTTCATAATGGTCTCAGCATTGATAATGATGCATCGCCAGTTCTCCAATGCCAACAGTTCTGCCTTACCATACAAGGACGCCATCATCTTATTGTAATCGAGAAAGGGGACTGAATATAGCTTTCCGAGATTCTTTACAGGTTGAACGTAATTAGATTGCACGCTGTCCCCTCGCTGACTGATCCAAAGCACAGTGATCAAGTTGTTGCTAGTGACTCTGACAGAATAAAAGGAGCGCGTGAACTGATATTGCTCGAACTTCGGAAAATGTACAACTTTAGTCTGCCCAGATTGTAGCGTTCCTCTATATATGTTTCCGTCTTTGGTGGTGACTGCGACGTCGGTGCCATTGTAGAAAGCATTAATTTGGAGCATGTTAGACGGTCGTGGATAGTAGTAGGCGATGTTCTCTGGGAATGCCGTGATGAAGTCTTTCCCATTGCTCTCCACCGACAGCCCTGTCAAACCGTCAGTTTAAGGTCATTGTTTTTGTACAAACTATAGATATACTGATATAACATTCCCACAATTCAGCCTATACGATTGCCAACAATTTTTGAGTTTCATATCCGTCTTATCACTGCTCTTTTACTTCTCACATAATAAAATCATTTCAACTCATATCAATATTTCATGGCCATTTCTTTTTCCTTATTTGTTAAGCAGCTGTATATATTATAAGAAGAATGTACAGTCAAATGGTTTAATAGCAAATATTGATCTGGCTATCTAATTAATGGCCGTTTAATTACACACTCAAGGTAAATAAAGGTTCTATATTGGCATTGATTAAAAACCTTTAACATCCATAGAGCCTTTCCACTGCACAAAAGTTTCTTTATGTTCTTCACACCAAGATAAAAATGTTTCTTTTAAGAACTATTAATTGAAAAGATCGGTAACACATTCGAATTATGGTCCCCCATTATCAGGCAAGCATGCAGGTTTTGTAGTCTTGCATTTTTGGTCTTGATTACACTAATTGTAATGTATTTTTACTGCAATATACAGCATGTAAAGGATAGTATACTCTTAAAAATAAAGGTTGCAGAAGGGGATGCCATATTATGTAGTGATGCCATACACACTTAAAAGGTTCTATATTGAACATTACAAGGTTCAATCGGCACTACGTATTTGGAACCCCTAAAAGGTTCTATATAGAACCCTTTTTAAGTGCACTGTAAAAAATTTGTGGTGGTTTTTGTTGGTTTAACTAAAAAGTAAGTAACCTGGTTGCCTTAAAATTTTGAGTTTATTGAAATTAAAAATTTGAGTTGATACAATGAAGGAAATTAGTTTAATAAATAGAAACTCAAAATATTTTTGTATCTGAACCAAATAAAAATGTGATAAATCATGAAAATAGCACAATTTGGCATGTTTCACTGCGTCATCAGAAATAACACACACATAATTACCCAATATGCTTACAAAATCTTTTAATAATCTTTTAATAAAGGTTGTCGAATCTCAAAAAATTTTCATTGTATTAACTCAAAATTGTAATTTCAATTAACTCAATTTTAAGGCAACCAGGTAACTTCTAAATATTTTTTTTACAGTGTGGCAAAAGGGTTCTTTCTTGTCATTAAAGAAGCTTTTTAGCATAAAAGGTTCTTTGGAGTATACAAAAAATATTCTATAATGACAAGAAAAAACCCTTTTAGGGGTTCCAATAGAGCCGATAGAACCTTTTGTTCTAAGAGTGTAGAAAAAACATTTTGGCTTTGACAAAATCTGCCAATCTTTATTTTAAAGAGTGTACTCTATCCTTTACATGCGGTATATTGCATTAAACATACAGTACAATGTAATCAAGACCAATGATAAAAACATAAGCATTTGTGATTCCTGCCAAAGATCAACTTTGAACATAAATTACCTTGGCAAAGCAGTGCCATGAAGAGAAGAGGAAACAGCATCGCTGTCACTTCGTGGTTCTCGGGTGGATTTGAGCAGCTACTGGTGCATCAGCTTAGATGGAACAAATCTGACAATGAAGAGGAATAATAATGATGAGAGTTAATCGATATGTGAAATGTAAAATAAAGTACATTATGTGGTTCAAATAGAAAGACGAGCACTAGAAAGGAAAGCTGCGCAGCTGACTGTTACTTTAAGGAAGTATTTCTACCTGATTTGACGTTAAAATTCAGGTAACCATGCAGTCATAATATATTTATATTTGACTTGTATTGAATATATATATAAAATTTGGATAAATATTTGACTTGAACTTTTACTGAATAAAACCGTGCAATGTAGATGTTACATTATGAAAAACTATTGAGTGTTATAAAGGATTACATTTATAAACAACCCATTAAAACTTCAAATGCAATTCATAAAACTATGATTGCAATACAGACAGAAAGTTAATAAGCAAGCACATTTAGTACAACATTAATATCTGCATGCATTTTCAACAAGACTTACCTGATGCTTCAAGGCCACAGGTCTTCAACTATCTGAGCACAATAATCTTCATTTGTGTGTTTTTCCAGCAACACAGGCATATTTTGCATTCAAAACTCATTTAGTGTCTCCATATAGTTTGCATAATGAGCTGTTGACATGGCTATTTATCTTATAGCACACGCTGTATATTTTTAAAGCACACTCATCAAACACTCACACACTGCCATTCAAGGCTAAATGATGCATGCACTATAAGTTTGACGCTTGTTTATTTTAATACTAACACTACATCCTCAACATGAACACAAATATGATATACACATTTATATAAACATAATTATGCTGTCACCATGACATCAAAATGTAAAATTTTTGTTTTTATATGGAACATTGCAGTATTTATAACAAATGGCTTATACAAGCAAACATCAAATTCATGTACCCTCTACAAAACAAAATAAATACCCCTCCCCAGGGCGGGACAACCTGAACCAGAGATCAGCCAATAGCAAACAAAATCAAGTCAAACTACATTGTTTTCATATTAGAGGAGCCATTTCACTCAGATATACAATAGAGAAGAAAAGATTATCACAAATGTTTTATGCCAACTTTGTAACTTGAATTTGTTTATTAAGTATACATCTTTAAATTGGAATTACAAAGTGCTGATAACTATAAATCCATGCTCATTTAAACAGTGTGAACATTGTGAATTCATACAATATTCATCGTTATAAAGGGAATGCAAACTCCCTGGAGGTATTTGTGAATTCAAGTTGTAAGAAAAAGTATGTGAATCGTTAATTTTAACAAAATAAGAGGGATCATACACAATGCATGTTATTTTTAATTTAGGACCGCCCTAAATAAGACTTGTTTGTCCTGAGTTAAACTGCCCAATGTTGTTCAGAAAAATACTCCAGGTCCCGAATGGGTGGTGAACTCCGGTCCTGAAGAGCCACAGTCCTGCAGAGTTTTGCTTCATCCCTAATCAAACACACCTACAGGTCAGTTTTATGAGGATTGGAACTAAACTCTGATGGACTGAGGCGCTCCAGGAGAAATGTGAAGTGTGTGTGTGTAACTGTATGATTTTGAGATCCATCTTTTCACAATGAGGACAATTAAGGGACTAAAAACCCAACTATTAAAGGTTGAAAACATTCACTGATGCTCCAGAAGGAATCATGACAATTTAAGAGAGAAAGGTTTCTTATTTTGCTTCAATATTTTTATTTTGAGTCCCTCAACTGTTGTCAGTGTGAAAAGATGGATCTTAAAGGGGTGATGAATTGAGAAATCAACTTTTTGTTTTCAAGCTTTTGATATATAAAAGGTCATAGTAATATAAGAATATCCTGTAAGTTTCAGAGCTGAAAACATCTTTGCTAGTGAAAGAAAAGCTTTTATAGACACCAGGCCCAACAAACGGTCCTGTGCTTTATACTGATGTCAGGGCGTGACGGAACACAGCCTATACAGAATGAGTAATTTTTTTATTATGTATTCATACATTTATCAGCATGTATTTATTATAAATACACGCTGGACTTAGACACGTATAGGGCCAGGGCTCGCAAAGCCCGGCAGGCAGATGAATCTCATTATATTCCGTTCTTGTTCTGCTATTCTCTCTCTCTCTCTCTCTCTCTCTCTCTCTCTCTCTCTCTCTCTCTCTCAAGGGCGGCGTGCGCGCGAACGTTTGTGTGTGCGTGGATATGTGTGCGCACGGTTCGCGCTTATATCCGTCCGTTCTTGCGGGCTGTGTATAATATAAAAATAATAGTCCAATCAATCGCAGGTGGATGAGAAATAAATCATTATGTTTGTTTGATAAAGACGTTTACGAGCCCTGTGATTACGGCAACATTCTGGTTCCCGCTTCTCCCTCAATCTCTCCGAGTCTCCCTCTTAAGTGAACTGACAGAGGAGCTGAAGCTCATTAAATATTCAAATCTAATCCAATCCTAGCTGTGGGCGTTTACTTCCAAGTCTCCAGTGCTTCACACCCACCATAACTCAGCGTTTAGGAGACAACCTCAAAACCAGTGTAGAAAATAGCCTATTACTTATTAGTTATGATGTTTCTGAATGTAAAAACCACACAGACATCATTAGTTGACCTCAGACAACAGTATTTTTTTTTAAGCCAGTTCATGACACCTTTAAAATCATACAGTCACTGCTGGAGAAGGTTCAAATATGCAAAATAGGCTGCAAAACGGAAGAATTTTCGGGAGCTGGAGAATATCAATAAAGAACATTGGAGAGATTAACGGCTCAGGACAAACAACAGCTCAAGACAAACTTATCCTCAGATGTCTGTTTCTCCCCCCTTAAAGATCTGAACAGTTTTTACTATGCATTTGAGTTTTGTTTAACATTGCTACTAGAACTAGTAGCTTTCTCATTTGAGATCTCATTTGAGATAGGGAAATACAGAGGAAAGTAAAGAGGACTTGAGTAGCAGATAGACTTCAACTGAGCACAGCAGGACACGCTTCCCCATTGAAAATCCATTCTTGAATTTGGGAAGGCTGAAGCGCACATGCCCTCTGCAGCAGCACGTGGCTCCTCGGCTCCCCACTCCGTGTATGTCAAATTGTGTACTTCCTTACCCTTCTGCCGATACCAATCTAATGTGAGCAGATCACGGCGCAGTCCGATCCAGAGCCTCTCATTTAAACCTTCACCATTCAGAATCTTGGTCATCTCCATTTGAGCCTCTTTATTGCTCGGACTGAAAAGCTCGTCACTTATGTTCATACAGTTCTGATGGGACTCAGGCCAGGTTTGAGGTGTAGAGATGATTTTGAGCTCAGAAGGGATCAGCGCACAGCCAAAAGGGTCTAAATACACACAAACACAAGTACACAAGCAGTGCATATTTGTCACACTCAGTAACTATAAGTTTTAAAGACAAAAATCCATTGACACAAACACGTTAGTGGTTTCGTAAGTCGGTTTCAAATACTTTGTTCAAAAATGAGTATCATTTCTGTGATTTCACCTCACCAGATTTAAATAACATCATATTTTTCCTACAATTCTTGAGGAGCAAAACCACACTCGTATGCATTTAGGAAAGTGTTAACTATATGGCAGATTTGATCCAAAAGCTTTAACCCAGTTAGGACAAGAGTGTTTTTAATACATTTCAGGTTGGGCACCTTGTCACATTGTGTTTTATAGTTTATTAATTACAATTTCTGTTAATTACAAAAACAATAGTTCAATATTTTGCCATATTTATGTGGTTTCATGAATTGTAAACATTTTGCTGAAAACCTTTATTGGTATTAATAATGGGATGTTTTCAATGTGCCTTGCTATGTTCAACGTGTTCACGTAACTGTATATTTTTAACCCCTTCACAATAGAGAAAAAAATAATGAATGTGTCTTGTAAAATAAATAAATATAAAATTGAAATTTAGAAATAGTAGTGTCTGTGTGACAACTAGCCCCATTTCAAACTACTTAAAGGGACAGTTCATCCAAAAATGAAAATTCTGTCATGATTTATTCACCTCAATTCCATTCTGAACCTAAATTATTTTCTATGGAAGCTTATTTCCACCAAAGAATTTAAATAAAGGCAATTGCGACTTTTTATCTCACAATTCTGACTTTTTAATCTTACAATAATGTGATATAAAGTCGCAATTGCAAGAAAAAAAAAAGTCAGAATTTTATTTCTCAGAATAGTGAGACAGAAACTCGTAATTGTGATTTGTCGCCTTTGGCTTGGCTTGCTCAGTTGGGGACACTAAAAAATATGATTAAAGTTATTCAACTTATTACACAAATAAAATGTATGATTTAGGTCTTATTTAATTCTATAAACTATAATACTGATCTGCCAACATTGTCGCTATATGATATATTAAAATAAGCTGATAACATCACTGTTTTCTCCAGTACGACTGTACAGCCAAATCTAATTTTGTCGCAATATTATCCTGTTTGACACAATCGTGATTGTAAAAGCGCTATATAAATAAAGTTGATTGATTTATAAATTCTGAGGAGAAAAATATGAGACTGACCGTTTGTCTTAGAATGGAAAGTTTATATCTTGCAATTCCAGATTTTTACTCGCAATTGTTGGATAAAAGGCCGTTATTATCTTTTTAAATGTTTTATTCTATCGTGGAAACAAGCTTCCATTCATTTTATAATAACACAACAAAATATATATTCTGACACACTGTTTTTGTCCTTACAATGAAAGTAAATGAAGTCCAAAAGAACAAATATGGACTTTTGACATGAGGGAAAGTAAATAATGACAATTTTCATTTTTGGATGAATTTTCTCTTTAAACATTAAAGCATTTCACACTCTGTGTTGACGTTATAAGAATAGACTGTGCAATAAAAAAAGAACAATAAGTGTAGCCTAAAAAACAGACCGGTTTCTTACCTGGTTTTTCACTTAAAGCTATAGCTGGGCCTCCATACACACTTCTGCCTGTCTCAAAGACATACACGGCAATCTTTGTGGACGGATGCCAAATGACGTGCATGCCATCAAGAGGCACTAATACCGATGAGTATGCTGAATTGCCGATGGATGTCCACTCTGAGGATGAAAGCAATTTACCATCTATATACAGACTATCCCTGTATTCTGTTTCTGCTATCACTAAGGCCTTGGCACCTGTCAAGCTGACAGGCACTACTAGGTAGCACGCAGAGAACCTGGATTGAGGGATCGGTTCAATGATAAAGCCTGGCCCGACAAGTCTGAGGGAAGCAGGATCAGATGTGCTGATGTACTGAGCTCTTAACTGCAAAGATGGGAGAGACAGGAGTTTTGAAGAATAGGCTTCCAAAGCGCCTGATTGTAGATCCACACCACTGGCAATGATATTCTTTGAGGACGTCAGATGTAGCCAAACGTTCCTTGTGTTCAGTACTGAGGGTACAACAAAGTTGCTATCCAACTGAGTGCCGGGAAAAAGTTGGTTCACCACCATGTTGCATCTGCATTCGGCCATCTCTACACACGGATGGGTCAGCATCACAGCTACTTTATAAATAGATTGAAGTGAAATTTCTGTCCCGTCGGTTTGGAGCTGAAGAACGGCATACGGAGCAAGAACGTATGAACTGATGATATCCATTTTTACAATATCGACATTATTACTCAAACCTGCTCCATTGATAATAACCAGTCTGAAGGAGCTGTATCTCTTGGTGCTATTTCTTTCCGACTGATACAAAGTATTAATCATCTTGCTGTAATTTAGCGAGGGGATGGAATAAAGCGTACCAAGATTTTCCCATGGCTGAACGACATTAGTTTGTACACTATCTCCTCGCTGACTGATCGACTGCACCGTAATGTTGTATGTGCTGATAATTTTGACAGCCTGAAGAGTTTGACCGAAATTGTATTCCTCAATGCTCAGTGGCAGGGTCACAGTTACTAGCTTTCCTGCTGGCAGTATTTGCTTGTATATAAATTCGTTTAAGATGGAGACTGTCACTAAAGTGTCATTATAAAAAGTGGTGATATTGAGAGCATTCACTGAATTTACTGGATAGTAGAAGGCTATGTTCTCTGGGAATGCTGTGATGAAGTCTTTCCCAAGACTGTTCCATGACTGGCCTGTCAAATCAAGAGTTAATCAGGAACATATCAAATGAAAATGCATTTTTATTAGGCTTCAAGAGAATAAAACAGCAACATACGAAGAACGGATCTATTGAGAAAGAACTAAGGACACATTGCTTACCTTGGCCAAGCATAGCCATGATCAGAAGAACAGTCAACATGTCTTCTGTCCTGATTCTAGTCAGTGATCTGAAAAAAGCCATGTGAATATGTCTCTGTATTATGACCTTGCTTTTTAACTTTGTAAATCAATACACAGAATATACACCGATCAGGAATAACACCACATTCCTAATATTGAGTTAGTCCTCCTTTTGCTTCCAAAACAGCCTGACCCGTCGAGGCATGGACTTCGCTCCCCACGTGCATGAAAGATCCTTGGCTGCCCATGACCCAGTCTCCGGTTCACCACTGTTCCTTCCTTGGACCACTTTTGATTGATACTTACCACTGCAGACCAGAAACACCCCACAAAGGCTGCAGTTTTGAAGATGCTCTGGTCTAGCCATCACAATTTGGCCCTTGTCAAACTCGCTGAAAACACTTGCCCATTTTCAATGCTTCTAACACATCAACTTTGAGAACAAAATGTCCACTTGTTGCCCAATATATCCACCCACTAACAGGTGCCGTGATAATCAGTGTTATTCACTTCACCTGTCAGTGGTCATAATGTTATGCCTGATCGGTGTATAACTCTTTGCATCGGTGTAAATAATAAGGTGTTCTTATTTTTTCCCCCTGCATTTAGTATAGTCTACTTAAACAATCAACTTTAAATATGCCATAACTGTGACAACTGTAACTTTCACATTGTTTCAAATGATGTGGTTACTGTAACGAAATGCACCAAGCGCAGTCAACTCAACATCGCATGAGAACAAAAAACACATTAACTCACACAGATGTCAACACTCAGCACATAAAACACTACAAGAGCCACTGATCATTTTAAGCAGACAAATAACTAGACATTACAACAATTTTAACATTTAAATCATGCAATTATATTTTTTTATGTAAATAAAAAAAGGAATACTGTTGTCCTTTATTAAGTTATGCAACATTTTTTAAGATTCATGAAGATGGAAAACTACTTTCAAGAATGAGAAAGAACTAATAAATATCCTACTTCAAAATTCTTCATTATAAAAGTTATTGTTCTCTCAGTGGGTAATATAATGTAATACTAAAGAATCATTTCGCTATTTCTACTTCAAAGTTATAGTCTAATTTCAAAATGTTCTAAAAAGTTTTATTTATATGATATATTACAAAATTACTCAACAACAAATCATGTAGGCTACACATTCCACAAGACACAGTGTCATTCTTCATTGGGCTTATGAACATTATACACCCCTAAACTCATCTAGCTTCACATATAGATAATCTTACCTGATCAGTGTAGCCTATCTCAGCCTTCTCACTGAACCAAATCGCATCTGTCATGCTTCATTTATAGCAAAGCATATTTGACATTCAAAATGCATGGTCTTTTTACAAGCTTTGCATAAACTGCCTCAAATTACCTAAAAAAAAGAAGAGAAAAACATACAAGGCTATACATGAGAAAGCCATTTTCACTTTCATCATGGATAATAACCGCAGAGAACTGCAGCCACATAATCTGTTTATTTGATATGTTCTTTTGCCATTTAGACAGTATTGCTTTGGACCCAGTTCAAAGTCACAGTTCACTAACTTTCCCACTTAGCCAAATGTGCTAACGTTGTTTTATGCCATGTAAGAAAATCATGAAACCTGCCTGCTCTACCTGAGCCTCAGAGAATTTGGAGAGTAATGCATTAATTTGTCACTTCACATCTCTCTAAAACAAAACAAGCTACAGCCTGTCATATCTCTTAGACCATGATGTAACTTCAATACACACAGCCTGAGCCTGGTGATTCATGCCATAGAGATTCATTCTGATTTCAAGACAATAAACAACAAGACAGACAGATATATAAAAAGACAGCCATTTAGAAAGAAAGGCATTATATGCAGATAGAGGCTAGCCTATTTATATAAAATAAAAAACGTAGGCCCACTAAAAAAAAAAAAAGTCTCACGACTGGTTTTGTAGTAGATAGGCTACAAAAGCGATTGACTTATCAGATTTGTTTGGTAGAATTTTATTGGAGGCTATATATATAGATAGCCTATGTTTACACTTCAGAGGTATGACAGTCTCGTGGTTATGATGGGGCCGCTGCCGAGTTTCGCTTTATGATTCCTAACGTCACACGGATAAGTTTCGTTTTCCTGTTTGCTTTATATAATAAGATCCACAGAGTTCGGATATGATACATAGAGCACAGACACCTCACACACGACAAATCCATCTCTCAACAGGTAATTCATCTCTCATTAGGTAAGTTCCGTTTAATTTAAGGGTATTTCTTCTTTAACATAGGCTATATAGCATACTTATAAATTGTATGATTATATTTTGACCAAATCAAGAAAAACGCTTTTCCTGTGAAGTGTAAAATTTTGCATAGCCTATCATTATTCCTACGGTTAAATTGTAAACGACTTAAAATTACGAAATAACATTTTATATAGGCCTAATGCATACGTTGATATTAGGGGTGAATTTAGGTTTATTGTTACTTTTCCCGTTATCTCAATTGCTTATTTCCCCCCCCCCAATCAACCCTTTATACATTCTATGAACTATAATCATTCATTTATTTGCTAATTACAGTTTCAGTAATTAGAAAATTATGTTTTCACAGCAAGTAAAAACCAAAATATTGCTGAAAGTTGGTGATAACCATTTATCAACATGGGAGTCCAAGGACTGAAGAGCTACATTGAAAACAGTGACATAAATTATTTAAGGATTTGTGCTTTTAGAGACTCTAGCCTAATTATTGATGGAAGTAACTTATACTTTTCACTGTACTTTGACTCCAAATTGGATCAGATGCATGGAGGAGACTATGATGCTTTTGAGGAGGTGATCATACAGTTCTTTGACAACCTCGCAGCCTGTGACATTAAACCTTATGTTGTACTTGACGGTGGGGATGACCACACCAACAAAAAATTTGACACTCTCGTGAAACGGAAACAGCAGAAAATAAAAGAGGCCTATGCTCTGTCTATGGGCAAGAAAGCATCAGTCCTTCCTACGCTTGTTAAAAATGTGTTCAGACAGCTCCTTCGTAAGCTCAAGGTACCAATGGTTCAGTGTCTTGAAGAGGCTGATTGGGAAATTGCTGCCTTGGCTAAAGAGTGGGATTGTCCAGTTTTGTCCAATGACAGTGACTTTTATATATTCAACCTCGCAAAGGGAGTCCTGCCACTCACACATTTCCAGTGGAAAAATGTGAGACTGGACAAACGGACAAACCAAAAATTCATCCATGTCAAACACTTCACAGTGCAACATTTCTGCGCATCTTTCAAAATGAACGCCGACCTTCTCCCAGTCTTCGCTTCCATCTTAGGCAACGATTATGTGAAGTTGGAAAATATCAAGTACCTGGATTGGGAGGAGTACTCGATAAATGGCAGGGAAAATGCTCGTATTGATGGGTTGCTTAATTGGTTATCCCAGTTTCTAAAGCCAGAAGAAGCTGTAAGTGCTTTGCTGAGATTTACAGACAACAAAGAAAAAGCCATCGTCCAAGAAGCGTTTTTGAAGGGAATCAAAGAGTACAAGCTCATCCCTGGCTCTCTTGCCCCGTTCTTCCACTCGAAAGTGATTCCACAGATAGCTTTGACAGGTCCTCTGCAAGTTCTACCTAGATGGATCTTGAGGCCTCTACTTGAGGCGAAGATGAGCTCCTCCATTATCGACACACTGTTACACAAAAGGGTTTCCTTCAATCCCCAGGTTGAAAATTTCCAACTCCCTTGTAGCAGTGAAACCTCTCGTCCCATACGCCAGGTGATTTACGGGTTACTGTTGTTGGGAGAACAGCCGGTTGATAAACAAGAATTAGCCGTTAAAATATTCACTGGCACAAGCAAGCGCTATGTAGAGGAATACACCAGACAACAATTAACCCTGCACATTCAAAAGGTTGAAGCCATACAGACCAGGGTGATGGAAGAACTTAAACTGGAAACATTATGGAAGGTAATGAAGATGTCTTAGCATTGTTTTGAAGTGAAATGAAACTGATGAAAAAAATGTTTTACAGTGTGTGTCTTTCTAATGATTCTAGGAACCATATGCCGTGCGACTTCAGGTGTTTCTTGAAACTTTGGGTGTGTCATCCACAATGTTAAAAGGGATCCCAAGTGTTCTACAGCTGCAAATGCTTGTGACACGTTACTGGCTTGTAAACGCACAACCTCAGCCGTGCCAAGTGCATCTTTGGGGGCTGCTAGTGGGAATGGTCTATGGAAAGTTCAGCAGTACACCTAAAACAGAAAAAGGTATTGACATTTATCATACATCATAATCATCTTGTTAGCAGAAGTTTTAAAGCATGAAATAAAGTAATAAAGCAACCTCTGGCACATGATTAACTATATGGGCTGAGCAAAATGGTGAAACATTGCTGAGGTTTTTCGAAATGTGTGTTAAGCATCCATAAATGTTAATTTTTTTTTAGATATGCCATTGAAACTTAAACTACACACTGGTCGAAGAAGGTTCTATTTGGAGGATGAAGCAGCTCATCTATACAGCCAGTGGCAGTCGTGCCTGAAGTGGAGTCTCGATCTCAATCGTTTACTATCGGAACCACTATCTGAACCAGAGTGTGCACGGTACAACATTCTTATTACCCATAATCCAGAAGAGCTGCTGCGTGAATGGAGTTAATAGGGAAAACTAGAGTAAAACAAACAGTTATCAGTTTAACCGAAGGTTCAACTCGATATAGTGTTCCTTACAACTTACCAAAGATCCAGTGATCCATGGATATTGACATCTAGCCAGCCAGGAACCATTTCCAGCCAACAATTGAACTTTAGTGTAGTCTTCTCAAAAGACATCTGTAATAATCCTGATGCGCATTATAACCAATCACACGCGGTCACTGAAATATGCACTCTCATCATAAACATCAAAGCAGAGATGTATGTGCGGTGTACATAGGACTAGGATTCATTCCTCATTATACAGTGATTGACTGTTTTTGTTCTATTTCAGCAGCGACTATAGTTTCAAACAAAGATCACAGCAGAACCATAGTGCATCTGGCACAAAGTTGGCTTGACATTAAACATTCGCAAATTTAGGAACCGTCTATAAAGTAATATACAACACTGATATACACATTTCTAACTACAATAGCATTTGAAGTGTTCATCTAGGTGTCATATATGATGTACACCTTTTAGAGACTGTCAAATCACATGAAAATATGCAAATGTATTTCACTAGGCTAGTGTATGGATTGATACACAAAATATGCTAGATTTTAATGTCATATCTCATAGAAACACTGAGAATAAATTATATTTACACCAAAAAAAAAAAGTTTTTTTCCTTTCAGACAAGCAACTGTTAGTGCTTCACATAGCTAAATAGGTGTATTTGATGACTGTCATGTTATACATTTCATGTAGACTTGATTTGGGTTTGTATAGTGTTGATTGGAAATTTGTTGTTGGCCAACAACAACTTTCCCCAACAGCAAAAATTTCGGCCAGTGAAAATGCTGAGTGGCTAGTAACTTTGGACAACCACAAACCACAGTGTCTGGTGAGCAAAAAAGTTAATGTCAAGCCCTGACAGGCCTAATAGTTATTTGTTTTATATTGCCAACGTGCAAAGAGCGCTCCCATTATAATCACTAAAATTAACTAATAAATTAAATAAACACGATCTCTCAAAGTTCCATTGTATAAATCAGTGAAGATGACTACAGAATTAATCTCTTATTTACATAATGTGTACACTTTGTTAAGAGAGGATTTTAACCTTAACATCTGTGATTTGCATTGCGTTCAAGAAATTAACAAACATGTCTGTGATTGGCTACATTATTCACCAAAATGAAAACGCCTTGGAAATGTATTAATTTGGCGTGCGCAAATGCAGATACCCACTGGATTAGGGCTGTGCAATATTGAAGAAAAATGCGATATGCAATACCTTGTTAAATAATGCGATATTAGATATGCGATACGGTATTGCTATGTGTGTGTAAAATCTATTTAAATTACATTTAAAAAAATATTTTAAAAAACTGAGAATGATACCATTTGTGTTTCACATTCTTTCAGGGAAAAGCAAGCATCACTACAACTTAAAATTAGTGTGTGTATTTGGTAGTTCGAGTGTGTAAAAAGACACGAAACAGAACTGAAGGGATCAAATGCTTTCAGAGAGGACGATTTTGTGCACGTTTCGGTGTGTGTGTCAGACAGCAAACACCGCAAGACTCGCATGAAGTTGTTTTTCACAAGTTATTACGTATAATAACTCTTTTTAATGTCAAGCAAGTCACATAAGTAACTGTAGTCATGTGCCCAGTCTATTCTGTGCTATATGCGCAACCTAAAACACACACTTTTCACAATGTTAAAGTAGCCTATTAAAATCATTCAGATATTGCGTGCCGTTGCGATATTGCGATATGTACATTTGCAATATTTCGATAATTCCGATATATTGCACAGCCCTACACTGGAACCAACTTTTTTTGTTACCAATAATAGCAGTGTTGGGCAGCTTTTCCCTCTAAAAGCAATCAGTAACAGAAGCAGCAGTGGTTTAAGTGAGAAAATGACACGCTATTATCAAGCCGTCTTCCCCTGTCTGGATGGGGGCACAGGGATTTCCAAGGAGGGGCTAAGACAGACCCCCCCAATCTTCCTCAATCTTCCCTTCTAATCTCTACGATGACAAGACCCAAAATATAACTTATAATATAACACAGTCACATAGATATGTATATTATGATTATGTACATCTTAAATCACTAGTCTTGTTGCACATGAATGCTAAATGTGTTCTCATGTTGTGTTTAGGTTGTACCGTGGAACACTGGTGCACCAGGTTGTTGGAGAGCTCAGGAGAGGCATCACTCTGGAATCTCTGCTGATGAGGGGCTCAAGCGCAGAGCAGTTCTTCAAACAGCTGAAAGATGCAATTGTGAGCTTAGTGGGTGAAGACTTCATGAAGAAAATGAAAACTGGGCTCGAGAACAGTGGTGCTAGGAAAACACAGAGTGCCTACAAAGGCCAGACTCAGCCTATAGATGATCTGAGCAGCTGCTTTGAACATCTGATGCATGAGGATATTGATGACTACGAAGATGATGATTTCACTGAGAAGACGAGTAAGGGCAAGGGTCAGAGGATAATGTCTGAATGTTCCTACACCGTCCGTACCAGACACAAGGCTAAAGCTCGGAATGCCGACAATCCCTCCAAGAAATTTGAGAGGAGATGCTTCGAGTAGACCTTAAGGACAAAAAAGCATTAGTTTGTAATGCACTTACAATGGAAATAGTGCAAGGCATCGGACCAGAATGAATGTTAAAATGATAGCATGTATGATATATCAGGATCACGTTGTGCACAATCATGTTTTTGCTATCCTGTATTATTTTCTGCATGACTTTGCCAGATTTAAATTATAATTACTTGATTATAAGGTATTTGTACTTAGCTGCTGGACATTGGTATCAAGAAGGTCTTGGGTTTTGTAATATCAATTGTGTTATATTGCAAATTCCTTCTATTTACCAGAATATTTTAAGGAACATATTTACAAGCATGAAACTTTTTAATTATTACATTATTTTTCCAGTTTAATATTGTGTCAATAACTTTACAGATTTCTACACAACCACAATGTATTAACTTAAAACTACTTGAAGTATATTCAGCAATATCCACGTACATCCAGTACACTCACATAAAACTATATAATACAATACAGTAAATCTCAACTGCTTGATTGTCTATATCATATGTAAACTATCTTATTGTCCAGCTCTAGACTGCAACACGTGGACAATTGGGCATTAAAGTACCGTACTATAAACACTAAAATCATGAATTTCTGATTTCTGGTTTTGAAACAATTGTGAAAAGTGACAAATAAAAATGGATTTTAAATCATTTATGTAGTGCGTGTATTTCATTCTTTTACAAAAGGTATAGTTAAATAATCAGATTAGTCAGTGATCAACTTCAGATACAGAATTTTTTTAATTTGTAAAAAATTGTATTGTACAATTGTGTTCTGAAATGACCACAACAGATAACTGGTTTCAGCTGTGCAAACCACAATAAAATAAATACAATCGCAAAAAAAACCTTCTTACCGATCACCCTTCATTTAAAATTGTTTATACTGTTTAATTTCAGTGTATTACATTGCTCGTTTTCAAAGCAAGAGCGATGCTAGAAAACCGAACGGGCAGAAAATAAATTGCACAATGTGGCCATAAATCTGCAATACAGAGGTCAATGATCACATACTGAAAAAACTTGAGTGTGTATCATCTTTACCTGTACCACAGTAACAAGATACAGTGTTGGCAGATAGGAGTAAGTCAATGTTGGTGGGCTGCACTGAGGTTTTTACGGGGGAGGGGGTTGGTATCAGTCAAACTTTAGTCGAACATTTCTGTACACCCAACATGAGCATCCATTTAACCAACTACATCATTAAACCTTAAAGTACTACGCATTCACCTAACCAAGCACGAAGCTGGTGAGAAAATAAATAACACTATAGATAAGAGCCAAAGTAAGGTGAAAAAGGCAAATTTCAGATGGCCCTGATACCAGTGTATTAACATAAGGAAAGTAATAATATAGTACTGAAATTATGTAAATACAGAGTAACTGATAAGTAATTGTACAAGCCAGTTGTATTAACTATCAGTCTAATATAAGGGCATAGAACTAATAGTGCATGTACCTTGAAGGTCATCAAAAGTAGGGGACCCTGTAATCTCGTAATGCCATCATATTGTGGGATCCTGCATCTTCAACAGACTCAAAACAGGGCCTGTTGCATGGAGTTCAAATATAAATGTAAAATGTGAAAAATCTTGTAAGCAAATGATGTGATGGTTTAACACATCACGTACGTATTAAGTCTCACTGTGACCCAAAACATGAGATTTTAAGTGGTCCGTTCCACCAAACACTGGAACGCTCATGATTTAAGAGGACAAAAGCTTTTTTTCCAATGCAAAAATAAATGTGATAATCTGGAATGCAGAAAGGCATTATCCATATTGTTCCACAAACCTCTAACCAGAAATGTTTAAAAAAAAAAAATTAACACAAAAACTAATAATAATTAATAATAATAATAATAATAATATAGAAAAAGCATAATACATCCCTTAAATCATGAAATCAAAACCGCCACTGTATGGACAGATACAGTATCTCATAAATAAAGTTCACCCAGATGCTATGGGAAGTAGTACAGTCATAAAGCAGCACACCAAAGCATCTCCACGGGCAAGGGCACACGTCAGAGGCGACAATTCAGCCAGGACCAGTTCACTGCTCCACAGTCAGCTCAAAAAGGAACTGTACATACAGGTCGGACACGAATGATCACTCTGGATTGTTTTGTAAGGTATGAGACTGGCCCAAGCGGCAATCTCAACCGCACGCCCCAGCCCCACCCACCACCTGCATCAGTCACAGTGTGTGTGTGTCATACATCATGGAAATCCTCAGTGTCTGTCATTTTTTCTCCACCTCTGAGTCGCTCTAATTTCTTTATAACTTCCGATACCACACAGACGGAGGATGTGAGGCCCAGCAGGAACAGCAGATCTGCAGGGAGAGGACGGTGAATATATCAGTGAAGCACACATATCCTAAACACAATAAGTGCAGGTGCTCAAACTATGAAATACACACAGAAACAATGTTTTGCTCAAAATGAGTATGTAGTATGCTGATAAATTATTTTTCTGAGAATTAAGAATTTGATTATTTTATTAGCAGATGTAAAATATGAAAATTAACTATTTCAGAATTTATATTTGGGGCCAGATTTACTAACAGCTTGCACCAGCACAAAGCCTCGATTGGCATTAAACTACAGTTAGGATTTACTAAAGACATGCAGTGAAAAATGTGCGCTGTAAAGCCGTGGGCATGGTTATTTTTGCGGCTGACCTTATTCCATATGCATTTGTACGAGTTTCCCATTCAGATGCAAATTTATGGAATGAGAGTATTTCCATGAATCATGCAATGTGATTTACACTAAGGTTTGTGCTCGTCAATTTACTGGTATTTGCGGCATTATTAAAAAAATGTCTTATACACTAATTTGTTCTGCTCTTGGTAGATTGTGTTGGTTTTTCATTATGTCGTCAGTAGATTAGACGTGATGATCTTGACAATTCTATTGCTGCATTTTTGGAATTGCACTCTCAGGCTAATTTTCTTGTTTTGGAATTGAATGATTTGCTTTAATGATAGTAGCCTTCAAAAATCCCAAAGTTAACTAAAACCATAACTATTTAAACTTATTAATTAAAATGAAATTAAATAAAATATTTACATTTAAAAATATATTATAATAATGAATATAATATATAATACATAATTCATTATAATTATACTCTCTCTCTCTCTCTCTCTCTCTCTCTCCCCTTCATTAATTAACTGCAGTAGATTGCTATCAACGGCTCAAACCTCTGTTACCTGCTTTAAAGTGACGTCACAGAACCAGCAAGAGCCGTTGGATGAGATGCGGAAGAAATTGTTCTTCTCACAATAGCGATTTAAGTACAAAAAACAGACGAATCCCTTTAAATATATCATCGGATCAATGTCTTGAGGTGTGGTAGCCATAGTATAAGCAGAATAATTGACGACAGGCCGATGAATTATTCGAAAAATAATGTGCATTATTATTGTTCTAATAATTCAACAGCGCATCGTCAATTATTAATAACTTAATTATAATTGTTGCCCTGGCTAATAAATTACATTTAAATTAAGGCACTACAATTTTTAAAAACTGAAATAAAAAAAATAAAGATAAATAGAAATTAACAAAAATATAAAAATAAAAGTTTATTCAAAATACTAAAAAATACAGTAATAGTTTATAAACAATACTAAAAGAACAAAAAGCTCTAGGATGATTTGAGAATGTTCCAATGAGCAGAAATTCAACGGCAGCAAGAACATCTGACTGTTTTACAAAGAGTTTGTGTGATCAATGTGTCAATGTTTACTTATTTATTAGAGAAATAGAAATAGCACAGAAACTATTTCGTCTGCATTTTACATTTTTTTTGGACACACACTCTGTGATATGAAAACGGTGGTTTCCTGTATGTTTTGTTTTTTCATACCTAAAATGCTGAGGCTCTCCGTTTGAAAGACCTTCTGTAGTGGAGGAAAGTATATGACTAGAAGTTGGCCCATGATGGAGCCCAGCACAGCATAGCAGAACATCCTGTTACTGCATAAGCCCATCTCGTGCACCATCCGTGTCTGCAGGATGACAAAAACAGTGAAGAGAGACCCCTGATGATTCACTGGCATAAAATAAAAAGACCTCAAAGACAGCAGCTTTTTAAACAACATTACTCATAATCCCTACAGCAGGTGGCAGTGTTTAAGATTCTGCTTCTTAATAAATTCCATGAGAAAGTAAGCCAGAAATGTTTGATGTTGCTTATACCTGCGATCGGGAACTGAGAGCGTTGAACATATCGAAGAACACAAAACAGGTAAACGTCATGGTGGTGTCCCGTGGGGTGATCTCGTTGTCCCGCAGCTAGAAAAATACACTATTTATTAGACTGAAGGGAAGTAGTGGGTAAACACGCTTTGTGGTTCCTTTGAAAATCTTTTAATATTGTTCCTGTAGCTTTCAGAAGACCTTCATTAAATCAGATTTAATGTACTTATTACATATTATATTTTCCAAAACCGTTTCGATGCTGCTGTGCCCAGAGAAAAACAACACTTAATAATTTTACAGCTCTGTTTAAAGCGTTTCTAACCAATTAGTGGCTAGGAAAAATAATGGCACTCATGTTCCAAGGCTCTATATTTATTCTCAAGTAGAAAAGCAAAAACACACCACAAAGGTAATATATAAACAGCATTGCATTAAGCCTCTAACCAACACAAGGCACAATGTTAACAAATCGTTTAGTCATTTAACAAATGCCCTGTTTTGAATAGAAATGGAACACAAATAGAAAGCAAAGCAGAACACAAATGATATTCAGCAAAACCTTCATCAGATGAACATAGCCTACCTCCCTCCAGAACACAAACAGCGTGCCGCAAACGATGATGAATGATGACACTAAAATTTTCACAATCAGACTCCGTGTAATGATGCTGTCTCGGACATTCCGCGGGGGTTTCCTGATCACGTCCCGATCAACAGGCTCCACTCCCAAACTAGAAGAAGAATTAGTTCTCTCTTATTCTGACATGCAATGTTCGATGTTCTTGCACTAAAAATTGTTGCCCTGACCGATGGCGGCGATAAATCTGTTTGTAATCAATTTAATACCTCTGAGCTGGCGGCCCGTCCATAATGATGTTGATCCAGAGGATTTGCATGGCATTCAGAGGGTTGGGGAAGTTCATAAGTGTTGCCAGGGAGATGAGGGTAAGGGCAGCAATGCTCCTAAAGAAAGTGAGCACAAAGATTCAGAGATTATTTGATCATTTTTCATAACCTGGCTAATAACCTTCTCAAATATTATATATAAATACAGTATATATACACAGTAAAAAATATATTTTTTTTAAGCAAAAGTAAAATAATAAAAAATAATAAAGAATAGATAATATATAATATACACATTTAAATGTTTATATAATCACACATAAAAAATATACAAAATATTTCTATTTCAAATAAATTCGTCTTTTAAACGTTCTATTTCTATAATTTTACATGCAGCACAAGAAACCTTTGGTGCTCAAGAAACCTCTTATTATTAATGTTGAAACGCCAACATTACTAATAATAAGAAAGGTTTCTTGAGCACCAAATCATCATATTAGAATGATTTCTGAAGGATCATGTAACACTGAAGACTGCAGAAAATTCAACTTTTCCATAACAGGAATACGTCACAATAAATTTGTATTTTTGATCAAATAAAGCAACCTTGGTGAGCAGAAGAGACTTATTAAAACAATAGGGTGCACCAAACAATATTTTAAAATCCCTTAGATCTTTAGGGTTGTTTTAATTCTGAATGCTATTTAAAAAAAAGAGGACACTAGATCCCCAGAAAAAACTCTCTAAATATTTAGACTAAATCTTCAGCGCAACTAAAAACAGTACAATTCTCATACACCACATTCAACTAAAAAAACACATTTCAATTTCTGATACGATTGTATGCCAACTCACGTGCTTAGCTGAAAGCGCACAAAGTTCTTAATGTTGTTATAAATCCCTTTCCCTTCTTCAATAGCAGACCTAGAGTGAGAAACAAAGGCTTGTGTGTAAACATATCAGATGTCACATCAACAGTCTGATAAAGCCAAAAAAAGAAAAGAAAAAGAAACGGTGTGCTCACAAGATAGTTTGAAAGTCGTCGTCTACCAGGATCATGTCTGCTGCCTCTTTGCAGACATCAGTGCCCGTCTGACCCATTGCCACACCGATATCTGCGGCCTTCAGTGCCACCGCGTCATTAACACCGTCTCCCGTCATAGCGACAACTGCACCAATGTTCTGTAAGGACTGAAGCCAGAAAGAACATGCTAAAAAAACATATGGCCATATGCGGAGTGCAATTACAAACAATCTGTTTGGTGCACTCACCTTAACTATCTTTAACTTGTGTCTAGGGCTGGCTCTGTAGAATACCGCTATCTGTGGAGACAGGTTCCAAATTAATTTCATGGAACATCTTAGGGTCGCTTCACACAATGTTAATAACATGAGACAGCATGTCAGTGGAACAGGGGGAAAAAGTGTTAAGAAAACTTTTAGAAGCGTTTAACTTGAGCACCACATGCTGCAAAAGACAAGACATGACACACAACAAGGCATTGCACAATAGTTAAAGACATCGGTCTAGCATGTGTTTACATTGAAAAACAATAGAAAAGTAGCTCAGTGGAATGGAAAAGGCCATTATGTGAACTGGCCATTATTCTTGTAACTGCTTGGCTAATGTACACTGTTTTAGACTGTTCAACACTTTTGGATTGAAACCTGTCCAAAACTCAGCTGTGTCTCTTTTGGATCGTAGTGCTGAGAAGAAGCTTAGAGTGTATAAAGGCATGTTCATACCCTGGACACTATCTGAGAGAGATGCTGGATGTCCATCTGGTCGACTTCATCTCCAGACAGAGATTGAGAACCTTTGGTATAGAGACCCAGTCGACTTGCTGTTGTGGAGAAAGGAAATAGAATAAATGTATGCAAGAAGAGTGTCATATTGAATATATTAATGATATATAATTAATTTTGCAGCATCAGCAAAGCCATTGTATAAGATGATGCTACCTACTTGGCCATTAAGTCTTGCTACTCATGAGTATGAGAATATACGTGCATGTATGCATTTATAACAAAAAACATACATATTGTGCATATATTTATTTAAAAATAAGCATATTCAGAATGTTTATTGTCAGAACTAAAAAGTAAATATATATATATATATATATATATATATATATATATATATATATATATATATATATATATATATATATATATATATATATATATATATATATATATATATATATATATATATATATATAAGGCACAGTCGATTCAAAATTGAGTAGAAAACAATGGCAATAGAGTTGGCAAGTACAAAATCTCCATTAATTACTTCTTCCATAAATTGATGCAAAACTCAGATTCAACAACTTTTTTTTGCTTATTATTATTACTCAAAAATTGTTTTTTTATTACTCAAAAATAAGTTTATACTAATAATATATGAATGTTTTATTCATGTCTGTAAAAATTGTTTTCCTTATGTTAATTTACAGCAAAACAACGTAAAAAAACAACGTAGTTTTGACATTAAACATTCCAAGTACACTCATAACCAACTGTGTGTGTGTGTGTGTGTGTGTGGGCTGGTTATCCCTATGTTATGGGGACAAAGATGGCAATATCTGAAATCCTTGTCCTTGTGGGGACATTTTTAGGTCCCCATGAGGAAAACATATTATAAATCACACAGAAGGAGTTTATTTTGAGAAAGTAAAACTGCAGAATGTTTCCTGTGATGGGTAGGTTTAGAGGCAGGGGCAGTGTAGGGTGATAGAAAATACGGTTTGTACAGTATGAAATTCATTACGCCTATGGAAAGTCCTCATAAACACTGGAAACACTGTGTGTGTGTGTGTGTGTGTGTGTGTGTGTGTGTGTGTGTGTGTGTGTGTGTGTGTGTGTGTGTGTGTGTGTGTGTGAAAAAATGCTGAAAAAATATCTAATTTGTAAGCTATATTTTGTTGTTATAATTGTTGAAGGAGAGACACACTACTGGGAAGGAAAAGGAATGGTAAGATGGTTGAATGTCATACCAATCGACACTGCAGTCTCTTGAGAATCCCCTGTGACCATCTTTACCGCCACTCCAGAACTGATGAGTGTCACCACAGCCTCTTTCACTCCAGCTCTGGGAGGGTCGATTATGCCCACCAGTCCCAGGAAGGTAAGAGCGCCCATCTCGGATCCAGAAGCAAATGCCAGCACTGCCAGAGGACAGATGAAGAGCATCAGCTGCTGCCAAAACCTTCTTGATCTCAATATTATTACTGTGTCCTCCATGAAATATCGTTAATTAAAGGAAGCTAATAGAGAGGAATGTCAATATGCGAAAGCACTTCTTTAGTGTCCTCGGAGACAACTTAATCTTATCAAAACAAGCCAAATGACATGCGGGCCAGCTGTAAGCTGGGAAAGCTTTGCCAGGGTGCAACTAAGGAGGCACCAGCTGACACAAATAACATTTGTGTGTCGTTTCAAAGTTATGTGTGATTTGATCATGGCAGGAAAGCTGTTTGACATTAAAGGGTTAGTTCGCCCAAAAATGAAAATTCTCTCATCAATTACTTACCCTATTGTCGTTCGACACCCGTAAGACCTTTATTCATCTTCGGAACACAAATGAAGATATTTTTGTTGAAATCCGATGGCTCAGACAGGCCTTTATTGACACCAATGTCATTTTCTCTCTCAAGACCCATAAAACGCACTAAAGACGAATTGCAAAGCCCATCTCAATACAGTGATTCTACAATAGTTTTATGAATCAACGAGAATAGTTTTTGTGCGCAAAAAAACAAAATAACTTGTATAGTGATGGGCCGAATTCGAACGGTTATGAATCTTGTCTTCCGAAGATGAACGGAGGTTTTACGGGTGTCAAACGACATTAGGTTAAGTAATTAATGAGAGAATTTAAATTTTTGGGTGAACTAACCCTTTAAGCCACAGTTTGGGAAACCAAATGATCTGCGGTTCTGAAAAGTCAATTTGTAAAATCAGGACAACAGAGCTTTACATAAAACAGCTAGAAGTACCTTACAGCTAAGTTTAACCCAAATTCTTAAGTGCTGACAGAGGTAACACTTAAAGGTAGGCTAGGCAATGCTTTTCATAAACACTTTTTGTTATTCTGGTTGAAACCCTCTTCACATCCTGATAGCAATTAATAATAAAAGTGGTCTAAATATTAAAAAACTTTACATATATCTTCTGTGGAAGTCTGAGGATGTTCTACTTGTCTGTCAACCTATGTATTTTCATACCTCCACGCACCCTTCTCACACTGACATCATGAGGCTACGCAAAGTTGTAGACACATAGTCACTGAGCTCCACAAACAGCAGGCACATTTTAAAGTTCCTCCTGAACCAAAACAACAAACGTATACTTTCTCTACGTATTGTCATAACCATAAATAAGAGATGGCAACTCGTAGCATTCTATCTGGAGCTGTCCGGGTGTTCGGACATGAAATTTTGCGTTTGCAATACTATCAATGCAGAAAGTAATCTTCCGCAGTCATGTGGTACAAGTCAGAGTGCTAAGTTGTTTCCCTTCATTATTATTGTAATGTTATGTGTTTTGAGACATGAGGTAATTTAACACCTTTTGTCTCTTGTAATGCTTTGCAGACTCTGCTCTGACTTTGCACGTTCATTTGTTTTGGAAGAGGCGTGTATTTGGAGATGCTGTGAAGAGAGGGTGGGATCTTATGCTTTCAAAGCTAGCTTCAGCTTGCTATTGCTATCTTCTCCGAAATTGATTACCCTTAAGTGGCATTGCTAGTCATGGAGGAGGACTAGCAATGTCAACCCATAATGCAACCCCAACCACTGAATAAGCTAATAGCTAGTCAGCTAATAAAAATAATAATAATAATAATACTAATAATAATAATAATAATACAGTAAGGTGGCATAAAATGCATAATATTAAAAACAATAGGAAAAAAAATTGAAATCCAGGGATGGAGATGCATCCCATTGGAACATTATGTATGACACTTATTTTAATAGGATACATATGAGTAAAATATAAAATAATAAACAGACATGTTATGAAAACACAAGCACTATTGTCTATTGTTTGTACAAAAAGCTGCTTAATAATTTGTTGAAACCATAATACATTTAAGATCTTTTGATGAACAGAAATTTCAAAAGTATTCTTTTATCAATTTAAGTCTTTACTGTCACCTTTGATTTATTTCAATGCACCCTTGAAGAATAATGTAAACATTTCTTAAAAAAAAAAAAAAAACTCTTACTGACCACAAACTTTCAAACGGTACTAGTGTAACAAGTGCTGTACCTCTGAGACCCGCAGTGCCCATGTAGCTCTTCTGCTGCTGATAGAGTTCTCTCTGCTGATGAGTCATTGGCAGAGCGACATCTTTACTGTTGTAGGAAGTACAGAAGCGGATGATCTGCTCATAGGCGCCCTTCACAAAGAACATGGCAGGCTTATCCTGTTATTTAAATCAGATATAAGAAAGAATATAATTAGTTAGTCTCGCATAACCCGACTTGAAATACTACTACAGAAATACTATGCAGATTGTTTTGACCAAGTATTGCCCAGTTAGAGAGGAAAGGGCTGTGTAACTTATATGTAAAGTGACCACTAAAGTGACCATGACATTTAAGGGGTCACCACATTAACAGACCTGACATGCAATAAAATGGTAGCTCATTTAAATTATATTCTTATTATGTCTTTGAGAATGGTTATACACACTAGTTAGACATAACTTTAATAGTTAGACATAACTTTAATAGTTATGTCTAACTATTAAAGGGTTAGTTCACCAAGTCATTATTTACTCACCCTCATGTCATTCCCAACTCTTAAGACCTTCGTTCATCTTCTGAACACAAATGAACATATTATTGATGAAATCCGAGAGCTCCCTGACCCCTCCATTGACTGCAATGTAATTAACATTTTCCAGGTCCAGAAAGGTAGTAAAGACATCGTTAAAATTGTCCATGTGACTCCAGTGTTTCAACCTTAATATTATGAAGGGATGAGAATACTTTTTGTGTGCAAAAAACAAAAATAAAGATTTCTTCACATCCATTTCAGTCTCCTACGCTGTTGCTGTAGTAAACACAGTGCAGTGTTTCTGAGTTACGTCAGAGTAATGCCAGCACGCCCGCTTACCATTGGCCGACACTGTTCACATGAGCACCACCACAAATGTGTGGGAGGATGACACGGGAGCTTTAATGAAGTCGTTATTTTTGTATGTTTTTGCCACAAACAGTATTCTCATCTCTTCATAACATTAAGGTTGATCCATTGGAGTTGTACAGACTATTTTAACAACGCTTTTACTACCTTTCTGGACGTGTCTTTGGAGGGGTCAGAGAGCTCTCGGATTTCATCAAAAATCTTAATTTGTGTTCAGAAGATGAATGAATGTCTGATGGGTTGGGAGTTATTAATGACAATTTTCAATTTTGCCCATCTTTCAAGTTGAAGATCACTGTGAATGAATATGTAGATAAATAGTATAGGAACTCGACTTGCGTGGAGAAATGAATCATAAATAGGCATTACAGTTTTTTAAAAGAAATTGTGAGTAAAATTACTTCCGTCACGCTCTGATCGGAAGTGACGCAACGGCCGGTAAATATTGTCTCTTCGTAATGGTATCAGACAGCGAAGAGGTTGCAGTTGGGATAAATGTCAACTCTTACGATAAACTATTGCCGTATAATTACGAGCCGGCTAGGCGAGAGAGGGGTCAGGGAGAGTTAAGGGGAAGGGTAAATGGACAGAGGAGAGAGATAGAGTTGTGGTGTGAGGAGAATCGGTTGAGAATTGGGCAGGTGTCTTGGTGAGTGACCGCAGGGTATAGCTAATTGTGGCTAACGTTGTCTCAATGTTTATCACATTGCAGTATCTTTAATAAATCATATTTATCAATATTGCTGTCGACTTGTTGTTTTTCAAGCATCCATGTAGATTGTCACCATCTATGCCAGCAATATGTGTCTTAAAATAATTAGTTTAGATCCCAGATTTTAAATGAATGTTGTAGTATGTAGGCTATAGCTTACATCTGTGACGGTCAGATATAGGCATTCTGTGCATTTCTACACAACAGTTTATCATGAAATTTTATAGAAATTGCTAGCTGATGTTTAATCAGTAACAGCTTTTAGACCTAACTTTAGGTGTCCGCATGTTCTGCTTCTGCAGATGTCAAGCGTTTGGGCCGTATATCTGAACAACATAACCGGACAGCTGGAATACCGAGCTTAGTCGGCTGTTATACTACTCACCTAGTATTTCCGATGGACATAATGTAAATGAGCTCACATGTACTGTGGAGTACGTGTATGAAAGCAGTTAGTCTTTCGGCTAGGACGGGAATATGCTGTTCATGTAAATACAGTCATTGTAACTTTTATTAATTCATCATTGTGACAACTGAAACCTACTACAACTATAATGACGATAACGACAATCTCTATTTTCTGTTTCCACCTCTCAGACTACGTAAACCCACAATGAGATCCAGGGCTGCAGCGCCTATGTTTGCCTGTCGTTGCCTCATATGACGCGTTCTCTGGGAAAAGGCGGTTTTTTGGAGCGTAGCTTAGAACAGGCACTTTTTTTCTTAATTTCTGCCGGTGGGTGTTGTAAAACATATGTATTCTTATGTATGTCTTTTTAAATTTACATTTTCATACAATATTCTGTATAAATTAAGTTATAAAATTAAATTGAAAGATGGCCTTTAAGTACAGACAAAGTCCCTTTAAAGCAAGCAATTTCACTCAGCTGCCATCTTTCAAACGCCTACCGGGCAGCTATTTCCATCATGCAAGTACAGCTCCTATCTCTTTGAACTAGGAATCAGATTCTCCAAAGCTATTCACCAAACTTATGATTAAATTTCATATTTGAAACCAACAGTGAAATTTGACAACATCCGTCTCATAAATGTTGTTTCTTAAGCTCAAACGGCACAAAAAAAAAGCATATTTTTCAGGCTAGACCAGCCAATGCAGTCCCAAGCGCATGTCTCAGAATAGCAACTAAAGCATCTAACGGCAGCTGTAGCGACGGCTTTCAGTGATGACTTAACCAGTCGTCAATTGGCTCTTTTATATAGAATGCAAGACTTATTCTTTTTGGCGGACTGAGTGCACAGATTTGGGGTTTTTTTTACAGTGTAAGTCAATAGGATCTGCAAAGTGAATGTGAATTTCAATGTGCACTATTGTGACATTGCCAAGGAATATTCAGTTTCAATTACCTTGCATCATCAACTTCAAGTTTACAATGTGCTTAATGCCATGTGGCACAGCTTACCTGCTGGGTGCGATGGACGACACGGACTGCCATCCACTTCTGCTCTGAAGAGAAGGGAATCTCTTCCAACCGCACAAACTCCTGCTGCAGTCCCTCCAAGCCCATCTATAAACAACAGAAAATAAATGGGTATGTGGTTACATACTCTGCTCACTTGAATCTTTAAAAGAAGATATCGAAAAACCAATCTAATCTGAAATCTAATCCGTTCTGCTTCCATGAAAAACTCAACTAGAACAGAGTGAATACATACAAAATCAGAATATGAAAGAAAGGCAAGGTCAGATCATGCGAGACAAAGTCTTTGTTGCCCATGAGGAAAAGTAAGGATGCCTTTACAAAAAGACTGTCTGAACAAAAATAAAAAATAAAAAGCACTGTAGTGCCAAATACAGCAAGTGACAAGTCTGGAACTCTTTCACATGGACTCTTGTGCAGTTCTTAAAGTTAAGGGCCTGACACAGAACAACCTAACATTGTGGCTATGATTTTGCGAGAACCACCCACATTTTCTTCACAAAACGTAAAAATCTAGTTCTTTTTATCCCTGGATTGAACTGACATTTCTCTCAGTTTAAACCCCATGTAAATGTCCCTGTGGTGAAAACAATGTTATTAATGTACCAGACGTTAACACAATCGGGACCCTCAAGGGAGATGCTGTTGCCACAGTAACCTGTTCTATGGGGTGTGAAAGCGTGTCTGCTCATCTTAATTAGCATGAGTGAGAAGAACCAATTCAAATACTTTGTTTGCGAAAATAAGGTGACACGAGGTTACAGACAGTACCACGCAGGCATTATTCCCTCAGGCTGCCTCGTGTTTAAACAGGTGGGAACAGCCAACAGCACATCCAACCAACATTGTTTGAGTTTAGTTAAGGTAGAGTTGAATGTGGTATAGAAAAGAACAATAATTATCAGCAAATCACGCATGAAGGGACATACTGTACCTTCATAGCCAGTGCAATGAGGGCTCCTTCAGTAGGGCGGCCCATTAGGGTGTTGCTCCTGATCACGGCATCATTGCACACACAGCCAGCCTACAGGAATTCAGACACCAAATGTAAAGTCACACTATAGTATCCAAACAGCTCTGCTTTTAACAATTTTCTCTTCTTAACTTCACCTCCACGATCTTGCTGATGGAGGTGTTGGAAAAACCATGCACTAACTCTCCATCCAGCAATACCTCGCCAGAATTGTTGTACCCGACACCGGAGACCTGTAAAAGAAGCTCAATCAGGTCAACATCATCTTAACACCTTAAAGTCAAGATGAAACAGCATTCACAATCTATTTAACTTAAGTAGCATGGCATTTTCGGAAACATGAAACATTCTTTACAAGGAAGTTTTCAAACTTTAGCATACACACAAATACACTGCCACACAACAAGCAAACACAGACGATAGATGACTTTTAGCAGTGCTCTGTTTGAAACCCAAAGGGATGCGAAATAAAAAAGCATGATGTAATAGACCTGGGAGAAGCGACCTAGTAAGTTTAAAAAGTGAGACACTCAATCTACTCCTGAGCTGACTGCTTTGAAGATTTATTAGAGCACGCCGATGGCACGGCAATGAATTCAGGACTCTACACTGATGCCATCGGGCATCTGAGACACTGCGTCTGTTCCTGGGAGAGAAAACCAAAGGCTTCTCTTCAGATCCACAGGGCTGATGAAACACTGCAGTTATTAACACTTAAGATTGTATATTTCTAATTTGGTAATGGATTTAGCAATGCAGAAGGCACAATAATTCAATGTTCTCTGTCCCGTTCAAAGTTTGGAGTTGGCGAGATTTTTAAAGAAGTCTCTTATGCTCACCAAGGCTGCAATTATTTGATCAAAAATACAGCAAAAGCAGAAACATTGTAAATTTTATTTATATAAATATATATATATGTTAAAATATTTTAGAATGTCATTTATTCCTGTCATGGCAAAAATAAACAGAAATTTTAATCGACCTCTAGGGGTTAAACACTCATTCTAACTGATGTTCTCAAGACTTTACAAGTCATTCTTTCAAACTGAACTTATCCTTATGTAGCCAGCCAGCAAGAGTGTTTGATAGGATGATTTTGTCTGAATGAGAGCAAACCTCTGCATTTAGGTTCCAATGTGTGGTGGAAAATCTTCCTAAAATGGGAGATATAAGTAAGAACTAACTACCTATTAAAATGAAGTGCTCAACAAGTACATATGGCTTTAGTGTTTCGGTGTCCACTAATTTTTAGTCCAATAATTTTACCATCCTGAAAATTTCAAGGCTCTTACCTCAGCATGCTGTCCATCAGAGGTGAATAGATGAGTGACTGTCATCTCATTTTTAGTGAGAGTGCCTGTCTTATCTGAGCAGATCACATTACAGCAGCCTGGAGAGGAGAGGGAGGTTTCTCAGGTTAATACAGACAACAAAGATGTTCTGATTTCCATGAAACCAGTGACATTTGTCAAAAATGTTGCAAAAGACACCTACACAATGATATTTTCACATATTAAAACAAAAAAAACAAAAAAAAATTGTAGAGTGACAACTACGGTAAAATGTAATTGTATGGCCTCAAATGGTAACATTTTTTACAAATGGGAAATAGCTCATCTAATATTTAGAGATTAAAAATATTATAACTTTTATTTATATAAACAAATTCAATAAATATTATATACATAAATTGTGTTTTATAAAATGCAATTTAAACAGTGCGAGCCATGTATTGTTTTCTATATTCCTATCTACAGTATTCCTTGTTTTACATCTGCGATTAGTTCAGCTCAAACTTGCAGTCAAATATAGTTTGAGATAAACTCTTGCGCTAAACAATCCTGGTCCTGACTCTGTTCACAATATCACACAGCTTCAAGTGCTACTTGGCAAAAGTGTTGTTTCATAATTAGTAAAGAGCCATTAAGTTCATCACATGGTTTAAAATGCAAAAGCAAAGCAATAAACATTTCTTTAAAATGTTACTGACACCCACAAGAACATTTGGGTCTGATTTAATGTGTTTACGCCACAATAAATTAGTGCATGTTCAGTGTGAATGTGACTGTGGGCTGACTGATTCTCAAATGACTGATTATGCAAGGCCACAGAGGAGATAAACCACCAAAGTGACTTTTGTGTTCCCCTATAAGCTGGCCAACAGGAAGGAACTTCCTGACACAAGGTCTTTGTCTGAACATTAGATGAGATCCTTTGGTGATATAGAACATTTACAGCGTGTCCTTTTTTTCAATTGATCAGTGTTTTGTGAACATTCACAACCCTTCGCAGATAGCATGAAAAACAATGCTAAATAAATTAGATGGTATTTTGCTAAAAATTCCTTGTCACTTGATTAAGTCTAGCCAGATTCCAACACAGGTAAGGTTGCGAGTCATGCCCTCATACCCCACTATAAAGTGCTTTGAGAGAGAACCCATTAAAACTGTTCCAGTTCACCACATGATGACCAAATCTGGCTCATAAAACAAAACCACTGGTTTATGTCACAATGTACAACATACCCAGAGTCTCCACTATGGGCAATTTTTTAATGATCGCTCGTTTCTTCACCATCCTCATCACTCCCAGTGCCAAAGTCACCGTCACCACGATGGGGAGGCCTTCTGGGATAGCTGCCACAGCCAGGCTGAAGAGAAGAGCAATGATGCAACACTTAAAAGGCTGAAACATGCACTACACATCAAGTCACATGCCTCTTGGGAACATCCGTCTCCGTGCTGGACTAATTAAAGACATACCTGACGCCTATGGTGAACATGTCTAGAATGTATTTCCCCTGAAGCCATCCGACCATCATGATCACCCCTGAAAATGAAAAAATATATTAGTGCCAACACAGAGAGCGAAGGCAGGATATGACAGAACAGAAATTAGGGTTTGCATAATCAACGAGATGGTATGTATCACTAGCTCATGAAAGTGCAATGAATGTTAATTGGACAATCTTAACAAGATGTCTACCGATTATCCCAAAGGAATAAAGGGAGAGCTGTTTTCCCAGCAAATCCATGCTTTTCTGTAAAGGGGTTTTAGGAGCCTGTTTAAAAACAAAAAGAAAGAAAGAAAGCATTTAAAATATGAAGCAAAAGCTGTTTTTTTAGAAAATCTATCTCTCTGGTTTATGCTTGATTACCTCCTCTGCTTGCATCATCTTAAAAACTTCGCCAAATTCAGAATTTTCTCCAGTGCCTATGACAATGCCCTACAATTTAAAAGCAAAACAATTAGAAAATGTGTAAAAAGGATGATTCTATAATACACATTTTTAATAATGTGAGGAAATCTGAAGAATGGATAAATAAATAAACACTATTTAACATAATAATAATAAATAAACAATGATTCAATATTTTCAATTATTTTTATTCCACTAAAAAGAACAAAAAATAAATCAATTAAGTTAATACAAGAAATAAATGTTCAGGAAAACAATAACTGTGTGAATATCAAAACCCTTCACACAAATCAAATTCAGTGGTAACTATAAACAAAATTGTTAAAAAGGGGCCTTTTTTACATTTAGCAAATGGTTATAGTGTTATTAATGGTTATCATTTGTTTTTATGCTGACCAATGCTGCATTTATTTAATCAAAAAACACACTGATTTGTTACAAATTAAATTTGTTGTACATTTGAATATATTTTAAAAAGAAATGTATTCCTGTGATGGCAAAGCTGCATTTTCAGCATCACTACTCTAGTTTTCACTCTTCAGTGTCACATGATCCTTCAGAAATCATTCTAATATGATGATCTGGTGCGCAAGAAACTTTTCTTCTAATTATTATTAGTATCTATGTTAAAAATAGCTGTAATACAAACTTTTTTGTGAAAATTGTGATATTTTCTCCAAGATAATTTGATTAGAAAGTTCAATGAACAGCATTTATTAAATGTATTAAAGCATTTATTAAATATAATTTTTTCGAAACATTATAAATGTCTACACTGTCACTTTTGATCAATTTAATGCATCCTTGATAAATAAAAGTATTAATTTCTCTCTCTCTTTTTTATCTCACCAAAATTGTTCTGAAGATTGGAGTAATGATGCTGAAAAAAATTAGCTTTGCAATCACATTAATACATTAATTAAAACAGAAAATAATGATCTTAAATTGCAATAATATGTGTTACAATATTAAAGGGCTAGTTCACCCAAAAATGAAATTTATGTCATTAATGACTCACCCTAATGTCGTTCCACACCCGTAATCTACAGAACACAGTTTAAGATATTTTATATTTAGTCTGACAGCGTATCTAAGTGTAGGCACACATTTTGGTCCAAAAATAACAAAAACTATGACTTTATTCAGCATTGTCTTCTCTTCCGCGTTTAAAAAAAACAAACGCGGAAGAGAAGACAATGCTGAATAAAGTCGTAGTTTTTGTTATTTTTTTATTTTTTGGACCAAAATGTATTTTTGATGCTTCAAGAGATTCTAATTAACTAACTGATGTCACATATGGACTACTTTGATTATGTTTTTATTACCTTTCTGGACATGGACAGGTTAGTGTGCATACACTTAGATACGCTGTCAGACTAAATATAAAATATCTAAAACTGTGTTCTGAAGATGAACGGAGGTTTTACGGGTGTGGAACGACATTAGGGTGAGTCATTCATGACGTCAATTTCATTTTTGGGTGAACTAACCCTTTAACATGTGGTCTGATGCATCAAACAGGAAATGCAAATATTTAACAGTACCTTAGCCTTCCCAAAGTGCACTAGCAAAATTTTACCTTATTGAAACATTTACTTGTTCAAAATACAATTATACTTAAGAAAAACAAAAACAAACATGCGAGCAGTGGGGGATACGTATCATTTTATGAATGAAAGCAGCTTGAATTATGAGTTCTCTGAGGACTGTGGGAGGTAAAAATCAGTTCAGGTCTTGGTGTAACTGTACCTTGGCCTTCCCACAGCGCACCAGCGTACCCATGAAGGCAATGTTACTGCGGGACGTAATATCGCCATTGGTGGCAGCCGGCTGAGGGGCATAGGTCTTGGTGCAGGGGGTGGTCTCTCCTGTCAAACTGGACTCATCAACTGTCAGATCCACCGCCTGCAGTGCAGAGAAGGGTCAGCTTCACTAACAGGCCATTAGAACATTGCTGCTATTTCAAGCACAAGCATTTCAACCGCTAACTGCCATTTGAATGAGCAATCCAGAAAACCTCAAAGCACATTGTTCTGGGTTGTGTTTGACTACAACAGTGTTACTGTAACAGTTTACATGTGGATCACTTTCCAATTAAGTCCAATTCTGGATAAGCCATAATTTAATAAATAATTTTGTTCAGTGAATAATCTGAATTGAGTGTTTCTAGAAACTGTAGTATTTGCTTAATCTGCTTATGGCAATAATGAAGATGATTGGCGCTTACATAATCAGAATATGACCAAATTATAATTCATAATAGAATACTGTTCTGCATGTACAGTCCCTATGTGCATAAAAAGACACATGGAAGAGAAGAAAGAGACAAGGACATATATATATTCATTACACACCTCGAAAAGACGCAAGTCAGCTGGGACTCTCTCGCCGACTGATAGACAGACTGTGTCTCCAGGTACAAGCTCTCGTGCTAGAAGATGCTCCAGACGTCCTTCTCGAACACTGGAGTACAGGGAGAGATGAGATAAGTTGAAAAGAGAAATAGAGAGGGCTTCAGAGGGATCGTGTGTTGAACGGTTTGAAATTAGGCCAGTGAAGTCATGTGGACAGCCCTTGAGATTTGTGCCCTGAGGGCTAGATGGAGGTCAAACACTTTTTTGAAATATACTTCCAACAGTCTCAGCAACAATAAAAAAACAATTCTAGCAAATTGTTGCTAGAATCATTTAAGAGTGACTATTATGATCCGTCTAGGTTTAAACTGTAATAAATAAATGAAAATATGACTCCCTCACCCAGTCAGACCAAAAAATAAATACATAAACAAATAAATCAAACAAAATAGACAGACAGACAGACAGACAGACAGATAGACAGACAGACAGATAGACAGACAGATAGACAGACAGACAGACAGACAGACAGACAGACAGACAGACAGACAGACAGACAGACAGACAGACAGACAGACAGATAGACAGATAGACAGATAGACAGATAGACAGATAGATAGATAGATAGATAGATAGATAGATAGATAGATAGATAGATAGATAGATAGATAGATAGATAGATAGATAGAAGGAGGGTAACACATTGTGGTGTACTGAGTGGTGTTCTACAGGTGTTTGAGGACAGGGCTCAAGACCATGGCACAACCCGGTTTTGAAGTGCAAATATGAGACTGTGTGTTTGAAGTGGAAATTACACCTCCCATTCTCTCTCCATATGTTGTCTGAAAGGCCGTCTTTTATGCATTTGGTGGGTGTAAAGCTCTGGAAATTCACCTAAGACATCCAGACCTCACACCCACAGATATCCCTCAAATTTATTCAATCATCTTTAGTAAGAAAGAGAGAGAGAGCGAGAGAGAGCGAGAAAACCTACACAAGATGTTTAAGATTTATTTTAATACGAACTGAGAATTTCAGTAGTTTTGTGTGACTAATGTACACATTTACTAATCAGCATCAAAAGTAAAAGTCTTTTGTTCCAGAAATTATTAAAATGGAACATTCACTACCATTCAAATGTTTGGGACCAGCAAACTTCTTAGTTAAAGAAATGAATACTCTTATTCATTGAAGATGCATTAAATTGACCAAACGTTACAGTAAAGATTTAACAATGGAAAATGTGTGTGTGTGTATATTATAATATATATATATATATATATATATATATATATATATATATATATATATATATATATATATATATATATAAAAAATGCTGTTTAACTTTCTATTCATAGGATCCCAAAAAGTGTGCCACTGCTTCCCCAAAAAGCAGAACAACTGTTTTCAACAATAAAAAATAATAAATAATAAAAATAAATGTTTTTGAGCTCCAAATCAACATATTAGAATGATTTCTGAAGGATCGTGTGGCACTTATGATTGGAGTAATGGCTGTTGAATATTCTAAATTTTACATAGTTTAACTGTATTTTTGAGCAAATAAATGCAGCTTTGGTGAGATTAAGAGACTGCAAAAACATAAAAAAATGAACAGTAGTGTAAATATTAGAAAGTAGGATTGATTTTGTGTCATTTATTATTTTATTTCTAAAGCTGGATCCCATTCTAATAGCCACAGATTTTGACATATAATTGATTAAAGATGGTGTTGTGGAAGGTAAAGAACTTTATTTGCTCACCAATGACATTCTGGAGGCACAAGTTTCCCTAGTTCTTCCAGGGATTTTTCTGAGCGGTATTCCTGAAATGAAGCAAAACAAAGTATCTCTAAAGTATTTATTTACATACATATATAGGTCTATAGCTTCAGGTGATTGAAAATGTGTCAAGTGAGATAACGTCATCAGTGTATTTTGGATTCACCTGTACAAAGGCAACTGTAACAACGATAATAATGGCCTGCAAAAAAATGATACAAGCGTGTTAATGAACTGATCCAGTACTACAATGAAATCAAAACTCTGATAGAGAGGAGAGAGCAGGAACTTACCACTGTGATACTGACGGCATCGTCAAACTGCCTCATCAACACACTGATGACAGCGGATGCCAGCAGCAACAGGATGAGTGGGTCTTTAAACTGAAGAAACGAAAGAAATAGAGGAGAATTCAGAAAAATAAACTGCATAGGGCACAATGCTTCTCAGAATTCATTGTATCCCACATCTCAAGGTGAAGGTCTGTGTTTATCTGCCTCAGGGCTTGAAGTAGAATAATCAATGTTAGCTTTACATGACAGCAACAATTATCGATCTCTGTCATACAGTCTGCTTTTTCAGATACCACAGATACATACACATCTTTACAGACAGCAAGAAACCAAAGCCCAAAACGATTTGCAAAATAGTTGGGTATTTCTATTCATTGACATAAAAAAATTTCAGTGACTCAGATCAAAACACTAATTTAAGTATTACTATTGTTAAGTATGTATTATTTGTGTAAATAAATTAATCATTTGTGATTTTTAAATGTTAAATCTCTTTAAATTTGATTTTGAATCCCAGATTTAAAATAGTGATAGTGGAAATAATGGAAAATAGTGAAAGATTTATATCTCCACCCTTTGTTCATATATTATTCAAAATCAGTTTGGCATATTGCTTAGTTGTGCTTGGAGTCGATTGTTTTATTTGTGATAACGCAATGAAACATGTCATACAAAGAAATTATGGACACAAGCTAAAAAAAGGGAGAACCAACAAAACAATAACTGCTTGTGTTTTAGACAATGTATGCTCTCTCCAATAAGCTTTTTCCTATGTATTTAAAAAAACATTTAAAAATGTAAATCAAAACCTGTTGCTGTACTTTACCTTTTTTCCATAAATAATTTTGTCAGATAAATACCTTAAAGGGATAGTTCACTCAAAAATTTAATTTCTGTCATTAATTACTACCGTTCCAAACCTGTACGAACTTTGTTCATCTTCAAAACACAAATTGAGATATTTTTGATTAAAGGGGGGTGAAATGCTGTTTCATGCATACTGAGCTTTTTACACTGTTAAAGACTTGGATTCCCATCCTAAACATAGACAAAGTTTCAAAAACTAATGTTGGACGTTTGATGGAGTATTTCTGTGTTAAAAATACTCCTTCCGGTTTCTCACAAGTTTCGGAGAGTTTTTTTTGAGTCTGGGTCGGCTTGACGTCGATAGAGCGGAAGGTCCTTGTATGGGCTGTACGGGCTCTTCTCCCGGTAGGTTGCGCAGAAATGCAAGCCCATAAACACTCTCAGGTGCAGATCCAGTCGTCGTTATAGTCCGCGCCGCGCTCCACTTTATTCCTATAGGTGACATCAAGCGACTTCAACGCTTCAGCGAAGCATTCCGGGAAGGCAGCGCTGCATTTGAACCGATTTGAACGCAGAAATGACGGGAAGCTTCAAAACATCGTTTCAGTAGAGTCGCAAAGTGGATCTCCACGGTCACTGCTGTCACAGGACTTCACCAAATCATACCAAAGAAGTGTGTTTTTGACAGAGCAGTCCCAGCGATAAAGGTTCGGTCCTGTTTTGGAAGCAGCCGGTGAGTAAAACTGCTTCAAATGTCTATGCTGTTGGCTATCGTCGCGTGAGTAAACATCAGTAAACGATACGATCGCGTGCTTCGTCATTCAAATGCGCTAACGGACATTGTTGTTCTATGTATAACGTTACACTAGTCTGACGTGCAAAACCGTTTTGCTTGCTACTGTTAAGGTTTAGTCGCATACAATAGTCCATAAACCGAATCATGTCCTCATAAACTGCGAGTAAACACACAAATGTTGACAGGCCACTAAATACAGTATGTACCACAGAGACAGACGGTCCTGATGTTGCTGTTTCTCCTGTTCAATTTATTTCTGCCTCCGAATGATTCTGGATCATATAGTGTATCTATTAGCTGAGACAGATAGCCATGGGTTTCTCCATGCTTGAGGATGTCACCGCTTTGCACGCTCGTCATACTTTAGCTCCACCCACACGATACGCCTCCAGGCGCTCGGTTTTTTCCAGAAAGACTCGGTACAGCCCATATTTCTTTTATAAATATAATAAAACAAAAGGCTTTTCAGAGATATGAAGGATGCAATACTACTATATAGGTACTCAAGATTGACATGAGATTGACTGAAACAGTGTTTCACCCCCCCTTTAAATCTGAGAGCTTTCTGACCCCACATAGACAGCAACACAATGACCACTTTTAAGGCCCAGAAAGGTAGTAAAGACATTATTAAAATAAACCTTGTGACTCCAGTGGTTCAACCTTGATTTTCTGAAGTGACGAATACTTTTATTCAAGAATACCCCAAAAAACAATGACTTTATTCAACAATGTCTTCTCTTCCCTGTCACTCTCTTACGCTATTCACGTTGTTGGGCTATTCACAGTGTAGCGCTTCCGGGTTTTACGGCAGAACAACAGCTTACTATTGGCTGAGCACCACATGCATGTGTTGTGGTGTTTACATGAATCGCGTAGGAAAGTGACATAAAAGAGAGAAAAAAATTCTGTATTTTTGTTAGTTTTTTTTGCAACACAAAAAGTATTCTCGTCACTTCATAACATTAAGGTTGAAACACTGGAGTCATATGAACTATTTTATTTGATGTCTTTACTACCTTTATGGACCTTGAAAGTGTTCATTAAACTACTGTCTATGGAGGGGTCAGAGATCTCGGATTTCTTTAAAAATATCTTCATTTGTGTTGCGAAGATGAGTGAAGGTCTTACGGGTTGGAAAGTACATGAGGGTGAGTAATTAAAGGGGGGGTGAAACACTCAGTTTCAGTCAGTGTCATGTCAATCTTGAGTACCTATAGAGTAGCATTGCATCCTGCATATCTCCGAAAAGTCTTTATTTTTTTAATAATTATATAAGAAAGATGCGCTGTTCCGAGTCTTTCCGAAAAAAGCCGAGCGGGTGGGGGCGTGTCGTGTGAGCGGAGCTAAATAATGACGTGTGCTCGCTGCTGCTATGTTGAGTCGAGTGCGTCGTAAAGCTGTGTCATCCCTAACAGCGGGAAAAAAACTTTATTCAAAATAAAAATATGGCTTTTAATCAGATACAGCCATACATCTATGATCCGGAATCAGACCCAGAGGCTGCAGTTGAACAGGAGCAGCAGCAAAAACGACTAGAGCAGGACGTCTCTATGTGGTACAAGTTATACACTAACTATATAATATGCTTAGCGGCTTGTGTTATTTACATATTTATACTTGAATTATATCGTCGTATTTTTGTCTTTGAAGGTGTACATGTGGGAAGTGCAGTTGTGCACGTGTGTTTGTGTGTTTACGCGTGGTTTGTGTAGACAGTAAGCGGACTAAAAAAACACAGACATTTGAAGCAGTCTTACTCACCGCCTGCGGTTCTAACGTTGGGACTGCTCCATCATTCAGCATTAGGCGATTGGGAAAATCCAGCGTCGAGCTGGGCCTTGTTTATGAAACAGTCGGCACCGAAATGCAGTGAACAGATATAAACATTCGCGCAACTCAGTTGCTGATCCGGAAAAGCAAATTACATCCACTGTTGCCTTAACGCGGGGTTTTTGGGGAATCTGTGCAGGACTGTCTTGGTCTGGCAACCAAAAACGCACTTTTTTGGTGACATTGTTATGTGCACATCACCTGTCCAGCATCCTACAAGCCAGCGCTTTGATGGGCGTAGCCTGTTACTTTCGCTCTCTCCCTCTCTCTCTCTCACGCGCTTCCGGTAGAATTGTCCGTAAGGCCCATACAAGGAAATTCCGCCCCCATTAACGTCAAAGGGGACGCATGATCTCAAAAAACTTGCCGAAATTATGACTAACCGGAAGTAGTATTTTTGACAAAGAAATACTCCCATCAAACGTCCACCTTAACTTTTGAAACTTTGTCTATGTTTAGTATGGGATTCCAAGTCTTTAACAGTGTAAAAAGATCAGTATGCATGAAACAGCATTTCACCCCCCCCTTTAATGACAGAAATAAAAATTTTGATTGAACTAACCCTTTAACCACGTTTAAGGTTTTGCTCTTCTGTCACATTTAAAATATTTTTCTTTCATTTTTACTGCTTAAACAAACGTATAGGGTTATTAATGAAAAAGCATATCCTCTCCAGACATCAGTTTTAGCCACTACTGTACAATTATGTGGAAACTTTATTGTTTAAATAGATTTTTACTTTATTTGTATTCAATTTACTGAGCAAATACATATTAAGATATGTATTTAAGTAGCTTTTCTAAACATGCCTTTAAAACAAACATTACTGGTGTGCATCTTGAGACAAAACAATGGCACTGATATATTTCAAGATATTTCAATGCCGGTTACTTTCAGCTCAAACATCCATTGGGACTATAAACTTAAGCCAGGTCTGTGAAACCAGAGGTAAATGTTTAAATTACCACTAATGCAATGCTTAAAGTGAAATGACACTGCTTAGACAGGAAATGTATTTTAAAAAACCCAAGGTCAACTAATAACCAACAGCACCAGAAATGACTAATGACACGCTGGTAAAGTTTTAGAAAGTGAAGATTAAAAGGATGGGAGTGTGGGTTACTTTCTTTGATTGGCCACATACAGAGACTGCAGCTTTAATCTACGGCAGGATCTGACACCCGCGGATCATCGCTTCTGCATAACCGGCAATTAACAGCCCCACACAAGATGAGCTCATCATTTCTTTTGAACGAGCAATACAGCAGCCTTTTTAAATCCAAACCATGGCCACACAGTGACAGGCAGGTTACACATAGGAAGGCAAAACAAACAGGGTTTGACTTTGCCGTCTGTTGAAAGTCCTTTGACGTTCTCTCACGTCTACTGTGACAGATCAGGATTTACGGCGTGGTTGTGCGCTTAGGGCTGGTGGCACTGTGATAAAAATACGGCTGAGAATTTGAATAATTCTGGAGGAAAAAGAAAGAAGAATGGGAGATTATTTTAAAGCAGTACTGGTGGTCGCGCCTGACTGAAGAAAAAAAAAAACCTGTCTGATACGTTCTGGTCTGTGAAGCATGGGGTGGGAAAAGAGGAGGGTGCCTGGAAGAGAGAGAGAAAGCAGAGGAAAACAAAACAGAAAAGAGAGAGACAGAGGGAGTTCGGCACATCCGCAGCAAGAAGCGAATGTGAAGTGACAGATTAAAGGCACGGCAGCTTGTTGCTCTTAAAGCGACTCTGAGACGCAGTGATACCTCAGACAGCCTTGTTCAAAGACTCTTTTACTCACCCCCCAAAAAATAAGCCTTTTCTACTCTGAACAACAAAGCTAAGACAAAGGTGAAACTGGGAACTGAGCTTTGGCGTCTTCAGAAAATTAGTGTAATCACAGGTGTTAAATAAGACGCCTTTGTATGTGTAGAGCAAAAAGATTAGCAGTAATGAGAAATAAAGGCTGATCTATCTTCATGTGGTAATTATCAGCATGAACCACATGTCGCACTTGACAGTCGTGACATGACATATTTGTGCTACAAGTTTTCCTCTTGTTATGATTTCCAGTTTACACATGCTTTGCAATTTAAGAGAAATGGGGATTATAAAATATCACACTCTGCTGAGGAAACCAAAAAAGATGAAGGCGACAAAGTGTGCCACCTCTGAAGGAGGCCCAGGTGGCTGTGGGAAAAAATACAATTCCTCCCAGTTATAATGCTATATTTAACCAATCAGCACAAACCACCTGACCAGGGTGGACTGAAATCTTTTTACAGAGGACAGCGACCTGTCATCTTTATATTGGAAGAAAGAACTGGATGAACTGGGTCGTTTTATGGCTTTAAGGCATATTCACAATAGTGTTATTTTTTGTTGCAAGACTTTAAATAGAAATAATGCTCATGGACCCCTTCAAACTGGGTGCGAAGATTCACAGTGACATTTTTATTACACTTTGTACGTCAACTTTTCTTCGATGTCTAAAGAAAACTCACCGACCAATACGGATGGGAAAAAACATATTTTTTATGATTCTGTGTCTATAACCCTGCAGCAAAGGAAGTGATTCTACAGTTTACAAGTTTTCAGTCTGAACTCAACAAGACAACATATACTGCAAAATAATGCTAAGAAAACACTTCTTTGTACGGAGTTGACCTCGAAGGTTGCTTGACATAAAATTATAGTTTTGTTGTCTGATTCACAAGCAAAAGATTCTCATTCACTAGTTTTTTTCTTTCTTTCAGAAAACAAAAACACATTGGGGAATAACGAAATACAGGTAACTTAGTTATGCATTTAAAATATTAAATTTAAGTAACAGCTGCATTAACATGGGTGGTAATCAAATTACAGTTATATTCAAAAGGTATTTTAGTGTAAAATTAATTAATGTAATTTTTTACATTAACTATAGTGGGCAATTCATGTGAACCTCAATTGGTGATTCTCAGACTCTGACAGTCTGCAAAAGCATCCTAAGATACATTTTTGCTCATAAGCTTCATACCCATTGCAGAACATGCTCAATTTTAATAATTTTAGCAAAATAAGAGGGATCTGGGATCATAATAATTGCATGTTCAAAATTATATTTTGCCACATTCAAAAATGTACACCCTTGAAACTGACTGTTTTCATGTTTGGCGTCAAGTAAATTGTTTAGGTAATTGCAACTTTTGAATTTCACAATTCTGACTTTTTTTCTGAGAATCGCGACTTTAATAAAACAATTTGAAAGGAAATTGTGTCTCTTATCTCACAGTTCTGACTATAACAAATCTCTTAATTCTGAGGGAAAAAAAGTAAATTGTTGCGAACTGTAACTGCCCACCCCTCTCTTTCGAAGCACATAGAGAAGCTACGGTGGCCGACACAGGACAAAAATGACATCTGAGACAGCAGAGAGTAGCTAGTGCTCTGTAGAGCAGTTTGTCCATTTAGAGCTACTGTAGAAACATGACGGTGCAAAACGTCAATTTTACTGTAAGGGGACCCGCTGTGTATGTAGATAGAAATGGCTCATTCCAAGGTAATAAAACATAACACTTCATTGTTTTAGATCTTCATACACCACTGAAAACATTTATGTATATTATGTTGCATTTCTTTCAAGAGATCCTCATAAATATTATACAATGCACACTAAAAGCATGTATTTTGTAATCTGTCATGACTCGTGAAATACATTTTAAAAGTAACCTTCCCAACACTGAGCATGACCATTGTAGTTGGATTCACAAAATACTTTTTTAAAACTATTTATTCATTCTTTCATAATTTATTTTATTTTATTGCTTCTAATTTATTTAATTATTTATGATTATTCATCATCCATTTTAATACTGAATATTTACTTGAATAATTATTAAGTAATGCAGTATTAAGATAATATTTATATTGAAATCTAACTTAAAAGGACTGTGTTATTGTTTTAGTTGCAGTATAAAAATTCACTAGTATTGCCAGCACCTGAAATCTGGTATTATATTAGCAAGTTAATGATCAAGGGGTTTTTTTTGTTTTGTTGCTTTAGTGAATTGTTTTTAGGCACCCAACCTGAGAGATATATTTTTTCCAGAGTGGTTCATCTTCGCTGATGTCAAACTCATTCCATCCATGGTAGACGCGGCGCCGTGCAACCTCCTCTTGGGTGAGACCGAACTGCAGGTCAGCCTGACAGAGGGAGAGAGGGAGGGAATTAAGACAGAAAAATGCAGCCTTCCCAAAATAACACTCATCAGATGTGTAACCATGACAACTGACATTAACCACTAACAAATAAGAATGCTGGAGCCATGGAAACAACTAATAATGCCAGTGTCCTGGAACTTGAGCTTTAGTAAGTCTACTGTTAGACAGCAGTCACCACAATGCATTTCTGCTCCCTGCGTGGAAAAAGACCTTGAGAACAGAGCACTACATCGTGAACACAAGAGAACATAAAAGCTATATCGCTGCACCTAAAGACCTGCTGTCTGAGCAATAGTAGGAATGGGGGGTCAAAATGGTGCTGAGATCAACCAAATCTAACAGCTTTGTATCGATTTACAACCAACTTTTTTGTTGGCACACAAATGAAAAACATCTTCTGTTTTATTTTCTATTGTAATAGTATTCAAGGCTGAAGAGCTTCCTAGAGATTGAATGTTGTTGATGACAGTAGATGACTAAAGGTCTTCAGAGAGCAGATGGCCATGTCAGTGTGGTGATGGACATGGCACTACAAGCTCCATCATCCACGCTGAGACTGCAAGAGCATCCCAGCACTCTCTAATCTTCCTGGCGTGATTCATTAAGGGACACTGTGTGATATCTGCAGGGATGGGCTTTGAATTCCTCAGTGTCAAGGCATGCAAGGCAGTCTGTGCTTTTGGTGAATGTTTGACTGCTTAAAGAAATTCAATTGGACTTCCGCTGCTGCCGTTTCTATAGGCTGTTGCTAAACATGCAAAGTTTAAAGATTTAAACAAGTAGAACACGATCAAATATTAACATCCTGTCTTGTTCCTGCAACATAATTCCTGTCAAACAATCAGTCCTATCCCTTGCCCTGGCAATAAAATCAGATGGGAATCATGTTTGATGGGAGTGCTGATCCAAGAACAACAAAGGATATTGACTCGTTTGAAGTCATCACTCAATATTTTTCCTAGAAGTCCTTCCTAGAAGTTCCTTTGTCAAACACCTTATTCTGATTGCTCAATTGTGGCATTCTGCTGGCAAATATTTATTTATTAGTATAATAACTGCTTCGTATTGGTATCCTGAATTTCCTGTCCAAGTAATTGTAGTAATTTTAAATAAGTAATTTTGCAATAATGATGGACTATATTTTCAATATTATTTTGTGACAAACATTTACTTTTTAAATTTGAAGGGTCTAGAAAGAGTTGATTATGTGTTTTACTAGGGCTGGGTATTGGCACAAATTTCATGATTCGATCGGATTTCAATTTCGATTCACAAGCTTAAGATTTGACTCAAATTTTAATAAAATTAAATTCAATATTGATTTATTGAGGTAAATATCAGGTATAGTACATGGCAAATTTACTCAAGAAAAAAAAACATTTAAATATCTCATAATTATCTGATTTGTACAGGCTACCTATATTTTTTAGTTAATTTCAACTAATACGTTTTTAAAATCTTCTTTAACATTAGTTAATGCACTGTGAACTAACAAGAACAAACCATGAACCATGATTTTCCAAACCATGAATTTGGAAAATCTGTTGGCGAGTGAAAATCGGGGTTAAAATTGTGCAGTGTGAACTCGGCACAGGTGACATAGGTAAGCTGAACTGAATTTTTTACCATTACATCTGATGTTCATTAATGTTTATTTCACTCTGTTACTAGTAGTAAATCAGAAGAGATGATCAGTTCATGTGCGAACTGCACTGCTGCTTCGCTTAATCGGAGCAATCGCTTGGTCAACCACATTAAAGAGTACCAAAGCAGTACCCTAAAAATCTAGACGCACTCTAGCGGCAGCAAATCTAATCTGCCTCAAGTGTTGTCTAGCAACTGTCAATACGCTTCTGAGCTGAAAAAAAAAAAAACTCTGGTCAGGCCAATCACATCGCGTATAGAGTCGGTGGGCGGGGCTTAACATAATGACGGCCGAGTTGCGCTTGCGTGCTTCTAGTAAACACAGAAACTGGCGAACGGCGGTCTTTCGAATCAGCTTTGACCGCAACTCTGGAAGACTTGGAGTTAAGCTTTTCTCTGAGAAAAGAACGGCACCGAAGTCATTCTTAAAAAGGGAATATGTGTTTGGAGTTTTGCCGACCGGATACGGCGAAAGTTTAATCTTCACATGTTTACTAGTTTCAACTAGCTCCGCTTCACGTTGCTCTGGTTTGTTGAGGCGCTATCCAATTACGTGCAGAGGGAGTTTGAAAGACAACCGTTTATCCCGCCCCTCGGATTGAGCCCTGTCAATGGTGAGTTTCCAGACCAAACATCTTGATGTGGGTCTGGCTTGTCAGGCTACAAATGCAGTATTTACTGCTTTCATTTTAATATTAAAATTAACAAAACAAAGTTTATTTTTATTTTTTTATTATTCTTAAACATGGTGTTCTTATTTCTTATGTATATGTTATCACAATTTTATTTAATTTCTATGTAAAGCACATTGGGTATGAAATGTGCTATATAAATAAACTTGTTTTGCCTTGCCTTATTCCAGTTTATTGGATGGGAGGTGCACTACAAAGTTCTGTTCTGTTCATTCCTTAATTTACTAAACTGCAATGCATCTCTCCTTGTTATAAACAAGGCTAATGTTTTTATTGTGCACTGTCCCTGTCTCAAATAAAAGTAATAATAATAATAAACTGACTAGATTAAAATATTGATTATTGGGATTTTACAATCGATACGGTCGAATGCAACTTATGTGTGAGTGAGTGAGTGAGTGAGTGAGTGAGTGAGTAAGAGACACGCAAGAGGCGGAGGGAGAACTAGGAAATCCAGCTAAACGAATATGCGTGCGTCTTTTAAATAGCGTAAAAATTTATGAATGACGAAGCAATATGTGGCGGCCGGTGTTGATTCTGTGGCGGTCCGCCACAAATTAGTCTATGTGTGGGAAACACTGACATGTGTGACTAGTGGGAAAACACAGAACCCATTTTGAATTTTAGTAATTGATTATAAAAAAAAAATTAAAAAAAATAAGTTAATTATAAATTAAATAGTTAATTTGTTTTGTTATTTTTTAGTTAAGTTATTAAGTTGAATAATAAAAAAAATAGTTATTTTAACATTTCTTTAATCTCCCACATATGGCAGTTAATAAAAAATATATATAATAATTTATCCTTTTTTTCCCCGTCTTGTTTTACCAACCAAAAGTTACAACTGTCATCAAGAATGACGCATGCTGGGAAAAATCTGGAATGACATGGCTAAAACGTTCGTAGTTAATTATTCAGTTTATACAACAGTTACCACATGTACATGTCTTTCAAGTTTTAATCTCATCTCACACTCTTGTGTCTAGAACTACTTCCTTGTGCATCTGCAATTGCATAGAAATAGACCACAACACACAGTCCAAGACACCATTAAAGGGATAATTCACCCAGAAATTAAAATTCTGTCATTTACTCACCCTAAAGTTTTTTGTTTCTTTCTTCTGCTGAACACAAAAGAAGACATTTTAAAGAATGTTTGTTATAAAGCAGATAGAGCAACCATTGCCTACCATAGTAGGGAAAAATACCATGGTAGTCAATGGCTGCTCTATCTGCTTTGTTACAAACATTCTTCATAATATCTTAATTTGTGTTCCAAAGATGAACAAAGGTCTTCCAGGTTTGGAACGACATGAGGGTAATTAACGACAGAATTTTCATTTTTGGGTGAACTAACCCTTTAATAGCTCAAAACAACATGGCATGGAAGAGATGTGCAACTATAACAGGGTCAACAAACCTTTTTTTTAAGAGTCTTATTCATAATAAACAACCTTGAATGAGTCGAATCAAAACTAAGAATTCAACAATTCTGCAGCACAATTATATTTGCTCTGATGATTATATGATTAAATAAATGTTGTATGAATAGCATAACTGCAGCGAGTTGCTTTTTTCTATTAGGGCTGTCAGTTAAGTAAATATCTAATTCCAAATCATTCAATCATTTTTTAACAGATTACAACATTTAGTCCCTCTTAGATTAGATTAGATAAAATAATGTGCCATGAAGATACCTGCAGTGCACAGGCAGCCTCGTTCACAGGTAGTTCACTGGCTTTTTTTGAAGTCAGTACTGGAACCATGGTCTCATTTTCACAGTGGGGTTGATACTCGGCAAGCTGGGGGAAAAAAATAATTTTATTTTAAACAGATTAAAACACAACATCAACAGAGGAGGATGTTAGTATCTAAAATTGATAACCCATGTGATCTCACAGAGAAAATATTTAAAAAGGCTCAAACTTTGGAGGTAATCCAAAGCATTATCAAAGCTAATGCCATCATAAACTAATCTCTCCTCAAAAAACGTGAGTGCATTGTACAAAAGGATTACAGGCCCAGAAGAAATTTTGACCCCTTCAGTGCTGCACATGGAAACAATAAACAAATCTAGGCAAAACGCACTGACCCGACCAACCAGTCACGTCTTTAAAAAAAGCATCTGCTGCTTTCACAAACTGCATAGACTTTCAGCTACAAAAAAGCACCATTAAAAAGCAAGCCACAGCCGCAGTCTGACTGGAGGAAGATCGTCCGACAGCAATAATGGAGCCCAACAGATGGATTGGAGCGCATTAGGGAAGAGAATGACATTAAAATCTAGATGGCCATGAACATCAGGTTCAGCCTCACAAAGACCACTAGATGAACATCCTTGCAATATCCTTCCTACCCTATTTACTTTGTTGCATATTGATCTGGTACACTAACCAGAAACCTGCCACTCAAACTCACAACAAACATACAAACGATGATGCATTGCAAACAACAAACAGATGTAAACCATCAAGGCTAAATATAGTCCATTTTTTTCAAATATTCTGATGAAAACACGAGCAATGCTTGCCTATGCAAAAACGTTTAGGATCAGTATGTTCTTTTATTATTAATACTTTTAAATATTCAAATATATGCACCATTGGTGCGCAGAAGAGACTCCTTTCAAAAACATTCAAAAAATTCTTACCAACCCCAAAATGGTTGTGAATGATAGTGTATATCTATGGCATTTGTGGATTGCTTGAAAACAACACGCTTAACTATATGAGCTTTAGTAATTTTAATAGTGGCCAGGGTCAAACTACATTCTTGTTCTCTAATGTTTTATATTTTTAGGTAGTTTTAAATAACCTGTGACCAATGATTTACGTTTACTAGAAGTTAAGTTAATGAAATGTAGATATATTCTTGGGTCATTTGAAACTACCCAAGGTTAAATGTTTAGAGACTCTGTACAAGAGTGCTATGCTTTAAACAAACTAGGTTACAATGGAAAGAACAAAACAACCCAGATGGATGTTTAAATTTTTAGGCACAAAATGCAAATCTAAACAAAATCATGTAGTGACTAGATTTCAGGACAGGACTGCAAAACAGACAAGACAGACAATATGCTCAGAGCGCATTCTAAACCGTCTCTGAGAATGAACTTTTCCCTTGGATGGATGTCATTGTAAGTCGCTTTGGATAAAAACATCTGCTAAATGAATAAATGTAAATGTCATTGGCAGGCATCATTCAGAGCGATGCCCTTCTAAAGGGCGACAGAGCGAAGACAGACAGACAAGAGATCTTAGAAAGAAGAAGAGAAATAGAAAATCAGGGCTACCTTTTATAGTCCGTATCACATTAGGCATCAGATCCAGCAAGAATCTTATACCGTCTTATACATCAGCTTAGCATGTTGAAGTGTTACATATCATTCTTTCTGCACTTTCACTCGGCAGGTCCAGCGTTAAGATAAAAGTGTCTTACTGAAGATCTAGTGAGTCTGAGCCTGAGCGGATTCCCATAATTAAGAGTGGCAACAGCTTAAACCTGCATGAACCAATCCCTCGTTCTCCCCTCTGAACAGACTCTTTATAGTAATGAATAAATGCTATCTGAGCTATACGGGTGAATTTTCAAAATGATGGTACTAGGGCTGTCATGATTCATCGATTAAATGAGTAGTTCATTTTAAAAGAATCCTTGATTGCAATTTGCCCGTGTCGATATACGTGCAAAATGCAGACTTTCAAAGATATATTAAAACCATTTAAAATCATAACATAGAAGTGCAACTGTGCACAATTTCACCAGATTTGTACATAATTTATACACCTAAGCCAAAACTGGAAAATACCTAAATATGCAACTGACTGATGTTGATCATCATGATTTCAAAATAGAAGTTTAAACCCTCACCGAGTTTTGCATCCAGGGTGGGAAATTAGCACCCGCCACCAGCCAATGGCGGGTACTTTTTCAAAGTGGCGGGTGACTTTGCTGCGTATACCAGCCACAGTGGAGGGTTAATTGTAAACCATATTTTTTACTGTTTACTACTTAAAACATTCATTGTAACAGATTGGACAGCTTTTGTGAAAGAGTGATGTTGCTAGTAACAATAATGCACCTTTGTCAAGTAACTCATTTCATGATTCTGACAGTTTCTACTATTGAAATGACTGGGGGAAAAGGGTCCCAACCAACCCCGAATTCATCCCATTACTATGATAATGCACTTTCTTTTATAAATTTGAATTCTGGAAAAAGTGGATGGTAAAAAATATAAGTGGCTGGTAAAATTGGGCACCAGCCACTGTGGCTAGTAAGCAAAAAAGTTAATTTCCCACCCTGTTTGCATGTTTTGGTGTTCAACACGTTTCCCATGTTTTTGTTCAAGAAATTACAGTGGCTGTAGCATTATAACATGGCCAAATATAAAAGATTAAATTGACATTTGAAATAAATGTTGTTTGGTCAATATTAAACAAGTTTGATCATGCCATATGTGAAACAACAACAATCACCAGGCCATTGGCAACCTCTGCTCTGCTCTTGGTAGATTGTGTTGGTCATTATGGAAATTATCTGGCTGCGTCTGTGTTTTTTAACTTGCTCGTCATCTCGTCAGTAGATCACAAGCAGAACTTTCCACTCCTGTCTGTGCTTTTATGGAAATGTGCTCTCACACTAATAAGCCCCGTTTAGTCAAAAAGTATTTAAAGCATTGATCATATGATTACTTGCATTTGAAAATTATTATTGCCTCATTGTAATTATACCCATGTATTATTGTATTCTAATTACCACAAATACTGGTATAAAATGCATCCCTACTCAGAAACACCCTGACATTAGGGCTGAAAGGATTCCTCGAGTAACTCAAATTCAAAAAATAGTTTGCGTCAAAGCTTTGTTTAGACATTTTTTGTGTAAGGGTCGGAGAATGCACAGAATGCGGTTAAATCCGTGGGTCGCTAAAGTAATAAAAACTAAAAACTGCGGGTGGATGAGGAATAAATCATTAATGTGCTGATTTGAATAAAGACACAGTAAAACAACGAATGAGTCTTTGACTTTCGTTATCAGCTCATTTCAAGATCAAAGGCCGCAATGCGAGAGAGACTGGCATCATTACTGGTCATACAATTTAGCCGCGCTATTTTTAAATGAAGACAACTGTGTGTTGAGCTTCAGGATGCGACGCTGAACAATTCATTTTTTTAAAGCAACCTACATCAGTGTACGATAGCATCACGTTTAACTGAGAATTTTAATAATTTTAATGTGACGATCAGGTGCAGATCAAACTCAGAAAAAAAACGTGTGTGATGGTTTTGATGGATGTAGTATTTGCATTTTGAATATAATATGGCAATTGAATGCACTAAATTGGTTTAGTTTTCACATATAGTAATGCATGCAATCAGCAATTAAACTTAAAAAGCTTGCTTTAAGATACCCGTCTTGTTTTACCTTGTATTTTTAGTATTGCTTTTCGATAAAGAAAAAGTACTTCTTATTTGACTACTCGATTAACCTATGGAATAATTGGTTGAATACTCATTACAAAATAAAACTACTAAAATAATTGATAGCTGCCTCTCTACACTCGATCATAGTTTGTCGTCACTGGTGTTTGTCAACATTACTTTTGGTAAAGCAGTTTGATTTATAATTTATTTCTAAATCAAGTAAATTAATAATGTTTATGCATTTTACATGTAGAAAAAATATCTATACAAATAAATAAAGAGTGTTTATTTGTTTATTATCTATTCTGTTTTGTCATTTGTACTGCAGGCGAGAAAAATGCAAATGAGATGGTTGCTTGCGAATGTATAGTTTCAGAAATTGTGGACTACTTTTCTGGTACATTTTGTCCATCCACTTTCTTTGTATGAAAAACAAATCCTCTGAAATTCCACTCCTCTTGTGTTTCGAAAAAATAATAAAGAAAATAACAAGTTTGGAACAACCTTTAACATTTTTAGAGATCTAATAATAGCTCAACAATATCTCAGTGTCCTCTAACATCAGGAATATGACGTGGCTCTATTATTATTAAGATGCGCTATTTGACTGACAGTTTCTCTCTACAATTACATCATGTTTTAATAGTAAAACTCTAAATCAGTTACTAACAAGTGTGATATCAAAAGCAAGATAAGCCATTTATCTTCTCACTCAGCTGGTGACACAAATTGAAAATAAATAAATAAATAAACCAAGCTTTAATTGTTTTTGCGTCTCCCGGGCCCCCTATATGGGTCTCAATTACAAACTGTGCCTAGTTCTCCCTCTGACAGAATTGGGACAAGCGCAGGTTCAAGGCCATGCAGACACAGAACAAACTGCTCTCTCAGCGTTCTCCATTAGATGATCGAGACTGATCGTCTGCAGTCCGCTGTGAGGCACAAGGTCACGTTCACTCTTGCAGAGCCTCCATGGAGTTGAAACCGCACTCTCTCCAATCAACCTCTCTTGACCTTTTAAACAGTTCTAGGGTAGAAGCTTACGTATGTGGTATGAAAAGAATCTGTTCAGAAATGCATAGTCCGCAAATAAGTTCGGAAAAATGCAGTTCACTAAAAACTCTAATAAAAGCCTCTAAAAAAACATTTTTTCATCCTTCAGCTGACAAGTTAAGCTTAACACAATGCTCCTAAACAAACCAGAATACAAATATGCACAACATTTTTCTTTGAATGGTCACACCTCTATTCCGATTTTCATCTTAGTCTATGGAAATTCTTGGAATTTTGATAGTCAAAAGTTGAGGGGAGGGGATATAATCTGAGTTCTTTTGTTTGTGAAAAAGGGATTGTACATGTATTTATGATAGATAGATAGATAGATAGATAGATAGATAGATAGATAGATAGATAGATAGATAGATAGATAGATAGATAGATAGATAGATAGATAGATAGATAGATAGATAGATAGATAGATAGATAGATAGATAGATAGATGTTTTTAGATATGGACAACGCACAGTCACGCTCTTCTATTGTAGAAAAGTGAAGCTGCCAGTTCCAGAATGACACTGACATGTGACCTGATTGTGAATCTGAGCAGTAGTGAGAGTGAAGTGGATGCCCAATGTGCCCATACTACCCCAGAATCAGTTAGTACAGTTTACTACAGAACAACTACTTATGCTGCTGGGAAATATTATGGAAATGTAGAAATTAAAGTTAAAGCTCCTATTCGAATCCAGAAAAAAGTCTGTCGGTGCCTCTGTGACCACTTCACTCATAGAAGCTGTCAATCATGACGTCAATCATGGGCGGGTTTATGACCTATACTGGGAACAACCACCTGGATGCAATCAAAACATTTTGGCTTCACATTTCAGCACACTTGATTTGCTCTGAATTGGCTTAAAAGGGCCAAACAAAAACCTTAAAGGGATAGCTCACCCAAAAATGTAATTGCCATTTACTCACCCTCATGTCATTCCTTACATGTATGCCTTTCTTTTTTTCAGTGGAACATAAATTAAGATGTTTTGAGAAATGTCTCTGTTTTTCATTTATATAATAGCATATTTAATGCATATAAATAATACATAATAGAACTCAGTTTTCATCAAAAACATTTTATTTTGTGTTTAACAGAAGAAAAAAATCATAAAGGGATGGAATGAAATTGAGTGAGCTATCCTTTTACATACTAATGACGTATTATAAGAAAAATAAATGTGAAAAATAAATAAGATACTATTACTACTAAATATTACTCCTAATAAGTATGAACAATGGTAATAACGCTTTAGTAAGCACAACTAATGCTAAATAAAACATCCTGAGAATGTGCTCTGTTTGTTGTGTTAGCGAACAAATTTAAAAAAGTAATATCTTGATTCCCTGTTTACAAAGCAGGAGTTGAATTCAGGATAAGTACAAATAAAAGATTATCAATTACAATGGAATAGGTCCAGGCTCAGAGATCATACAGTTCAGCGAAAACAAAAAGCACTATTGTTAAGTTTGAAAGTCCTCTCTGAGAAGAGTGTTGTTGAAACAAGAACAGAGCTTCCCACAGAGAAAGAAAATCTTTTTCTCCAAAACCAAGGTAAACAAGGGACCAAATATCCAAGCACTGGCTCCTCAGTGGTGGGAAATCGAAAAATTGATTCCACTTGTGAAAATACCAAACTTAAAAGTTCAGGATTGCATCACAACGTTATACTGAAACACATGCTACCAACTGCCTTACTTCCTAATTCATTTCACAAAACCTTTTGTTCTGAATTTGAATGTCAATCTTCAATCTGTCTCCTAAAGCTAATGGGAGCTTCACAGGAAGTTAAATGCACTGCACAGTTATATATAGATAGAGAAGGGGCTGCTGGGACATGGAGCAGTTTATAATCTTCCTCCTGGCTGTCCTGACAGTGCCTGCAGGCGGAGGCTCTACGGAACTATTAGATAGCAGAGAGATGTCAGTCCACAAAGTGCTGTGAAAAATCGAGAAACAGAGGACAGGGAAACAGCAAAGAGGGAAATCCAATGGAATGAGGCGGCCCTCTTCACACACGCAAATCGCATAACACACACATGAAAAGAGCAAATATACCCTACTCATCATCCAAGGGGTAAACGGTCAGACACCCACTAAACTCTCCCTCACCTCCTCAACCATACACAGACATATAATTCTGTAATGATCAGCACTGCACAGTACTTTTGCTTATTACTTCAGCCTGTAGAGCGCAACAGCAACCACCCTCTTTTCAGAAACCACGGTTACGCAAGTACTCGCCCTTATCAATGTCTTCACAGAAACACATGCATTAATAAGATATGTCACAATAAAGGTATAGTTCACCAAAAAATTTAAATGATGATCGCATAATTTACTCACCCTCAGCCATCCTAGGTGTGTATGACTTTCTTCTTTCAGATGAACCCTGTCTAAGTTATATAAAAAAAAAATGTCATGGCTAATCCAAGCATTATAATGACAGTAAATGGCAGGCCAAAATTTGAATCTTAAAAAAGTCCATCCATCCATCCATCCATCCATTAGAAAAGTAATCCATACGACTCCAGGGGATTAAAATAAGGCCATGTGAAGTGAACGCAGGGGTTTGTGTAAGAAAAATATTAATATTTAACATGTTATAGAGTAAAAACTAGCTTTCCTGACAACCTTCCGTATTATTATGAAACTTACGAAGAAAGAGGAACGCCTCTTCCGGTTCAAAATGCTTATCCTACGTCATTGTCACGCCAGTTATGTTTTTTCCGTAAGTTGAATATGGAAGGCAGTCTTGCGGTAGCTAGATATCTTTATAACGTGTTAAATATGGATATTTTTCTTAATAAAACCCATCCGTTCGCTTCAGAAAGCCTTTATTAACCATCCAGAGCCGTATGGATTACTTTTATAATAGATGGATGCCCTTTTAGTCTTCAAATTTTAGGCTGCCATTATAGAGCTTGGAAGAGCCAGGACATTTTTAATACAACTCTGATTGTATTCGTCTGAAAAAAAAGAATGTCATTAAACTACAATTCCACAAGAAGAATGGCTTGAGGGTGAATAAATCATGGGGTAATTTCAACCAGCGATATGGCTGGTGGTTTGTGATTAAAATTCAAGTGAACCTGGTTCACTTCACTTTTGTTCAATTCAAGTTTAATACAATCGTCTCTAACCTCACTGATAAACAAGGGTTTGTGCTTATACAACATTTTTCTTTAACTACATTTATTACAATAACACAAACTCAAAAAATACGTTTTAATAAAACACAAAGCGTTTGTGCAATTTGAGAAACAAAAATCACAATATATCATTGTATCCATCTATATCTCAGTCTGCACATAAGGTATGTTTATTTTGTTATTGTTAAAAAACAACCTCTCTACGGATATAAAGAAAGGGCCTATAGAACTAGTGTGGCTCACATTAACTAGCCACGTGACACTACACTGGTTTTCTATTTCACTGCAGGCACATGAGAAATCTCACTAAACCAAAGAAAAGACAGAAATATGTGGACAGAACTTGACACTCCAACATGACGTGTCTGACAACAATGCTATAGATCAGAATGTATACTACTGCAACATGCATGTCAGCAAATTACAAAGACACATTTTCTCACAGCGAGAAAAAACATCATTGACTTCCTTTATTTTATCTGATCAAGTGTTTTAAAATCATGAACTTGCATACAATGCCCAAACATGCTGTCTAGGTAGGCCTCTCAATAGGTTTTAGGACACAGATTACATGTATGCATTCCCTCTGCCAGAGCACGAGGGATGAACTGGACTCTGACTCCCCAGTTACTCCATGTTTGTTGTCATTGGCGCACCCGTGCTTGTAAAAACCTCTAGTCAAGCACACCACACAGTGGCAATGAACTTTAACACTGCATTAGCCAGAGAACGACAGCAGGCTGGGGTGCAGTTTACTACTCATGTAATGCTTATAAGGTTACTCTGAGGCCTGTTTATTGAAAGAAAACAATAGTTCCCTGTAATACCCTGTTCTATTTGCTTGATTGTCGATAACAGATATAACAGCTGAGACACGTTTGACAAGGTGTTACGTTAACTAAGTGTGCGCGAATGTGCGTCCGACAAAACCGGTTGGTATGCTAAAAAAAAATCTATATTTTTCAGTGCTCTACTTCAAGATATAGGTATTATACACGACCAAAATAAACCAATTCTATCCATACACACTACAAAGGCTGGATGTATTACTTATTCTCACTCTCAACTAAAGTTTCAAGCGTCCTCAGTCTCAAATGCGTTGAAGTGAAACCTACTAAATTCATCTATAACACCAATGCACGTCACGCGAGGCACGATAACTGCTTATTTTGGTAGGAGACTGACAGTACAGCACATGACGACTGACATTAAACCTTATCCTGTCGCTTTTCTAGCAGGTGTACGTTGGCGTGCTTTCCGTTGAACACGAATTTGAATGACGATCGCTCGCCCAGCGAGCGGCGACAACACGCTTTCTGCTAATGTTTAAATCACACTAGCGGGTTTCTAATTATGTTTTAGCTGTGTTTCATGGCATTCATCCACACAGAACTTAGTGTGGAATAATATCTAAACAAACGGGGCTTTGTTTGAGCCTCGCAGTGGGTATTTTAGAGCGCTATAAAGCCGGCAATGGTTATCGGAACAAGGAAAAATGCCTTTTCTTGAAACTTACCAGCGGGTCCTTTTTCTTTTGCATCTTCCGTGAGCTTTCGTCGAATCTGTCTGACGGCCGTTGATGGCGTCATCGCGCAGGGCACGTTTTTACGTGATGGGGGCGGGATGACGAGAAGAACTGTCAATAAACTTAACAAACTGTTCGTACATCAAATAATTTCCAGGAAAGATAAGTCGTTGACATAGTGGGATTGATAGGCTCTTAGAAATATATTTCTAATCATGTTCTATTTGCACTGTTATATATATATAAATATACACGCCAGCTTATTTTGTCTCTAAATTTGGAATTGAATAGCCTGCAATTGTTTTAATAATGCGCTATAACATCGTTTTTTTGGGATCTGAAAAAATGACTAAAGACAACAAATAATATGCATTTAAAATTGTTTTTGCTGTTCTATCTTAATTTTATAAACCAAGACTCTCTCAATTTGATCTTGTATGTTGCACACATAGATCTTTATAGTCTTACAGCTTTAAAAAAAAAAATTGTGTGAATAATAATATTTTCTGAAATGCATCACTCATAGTGTTTTATGATAAGACAATTGAGCTATTTTCTAGTCTACATGTAAAAGTTATCTGTGAAATTAAATATGATTTAATTCCTTAGTTGCAGATTTATACTATGAAATTTCCAACATAAAAAAACACATTTTATCAAAGTTCTTTCTCATTAATAATTCGATTTTATTGTGTTTTAATTTAGCCTGTAATTTTGTATGTGCATTTGTCAATTTTATTAAAGTCAAGTTTATGTTATAGCTGTTTCTCTTTTTATTTTATGTCCGTTTTTGTAATTTTAGGACTTAACTTACACTTATATATTCTTTCAGTTAGTGGTCTAATCAAATAGTATTTTCTAGTGTTTTTATTTTTTTATCTATCAACTTTATTTCAATGAAAGAAAAATAGTTTTAATAGTTATGGTTAACAATAACAGCAATGCATTTGCTTTTTTATTTATTTATTTATTTTTGCTATGCGTTTCAAACTTTGACATGGAGTTCAACTTCATTCCCATATTTTCTTCAAATAGCCTAATCTAACTGGTTACTTCCATGGTTACTTCACTCATTGATCACATACCCAGATCCGCAGCGCCACACAGTGGAGGTTTGAATAAGTGGAGCTTTCTCGTTACCAACGACAACTGTTCAAACAAACATACCAGCACTAAAAACACAGAAATCCAAGTGTAACTTAAAAAAACAAAACAAATAGCAAATAGGTTAAAGGCGTAGCTTTTCCAAATATCGTGTTTTTGGGAATTAGGAAGAGTGTGTCATTGTTTTAAATCGCTGTTTGTTACTTTACTGTATTCTTGATGACATAATCATCTTTAGTAACGTACCAAATTAACTCGTGTTTTTTGCAAACATGAGCTCACCGCTCTCTACCCTGAGGAAGAACAAACGAGCTCCTCTACCAGAGATACATGATGGGTAAGTTCAAAAAATGCAGCAGGAATGTTAAATACTGCAGATACTAAATTGTCACGTATCTTTTATGAAAAGCTGTAAAACATGACACTTGAAATTATTGTACAGGAGATCAAAGTAACGAAATTATTACACACTGTTCGTACCTGAACATCACAGACAGTACCACACATTTTTGTCTGTATATTTGATTGATGATTTATTTTAATGTCTGTATTAATGTTATAGTTTACCTTGCTTCTTTGCTCGTTTATAACCAAAATAATAATTTATAACTAATATTACCTGCTAGTTTGCACATGTATTGTGGTCCAGACTAATATAATAATATAATGTATAGTTGCATATATGCAGGTTTTGGTTTTACCCCATCTGTAAAGTTGTGAGGTGGGGCCTCCATGCATCGGACTTGTTTGTTCAGCACATCCTACAAATGATAAGCACATCCTCCACATTTTTTACATCCGTGAGATGTGATTCATCAAACCAGCCCACCCTCTTCCACTGCTCCTTAGTCCAGTTCTTATGCTCACGTGCCTACTGTTGGCACTTTTGTTGGTGGATGGGGGTCAGCATGGGCACCCTGACTGGTCTGCGGCTATGCAGCCCCATACACAACAAAGTGTGATTTACTGTGTATTCTGACTTTCAGAACCAGAATTAACTTCTTGAGCAATTTGAGCTACAGTAACTCATCTGTTGTATTGGACCACACAGGCCAGCCTCCCCACGTGCATCAGTGAGCCTTGGCCACCTATGATCCTGTCGCCGGTTCACCACTGTTCCTTCCCTGGACCACTTTTGATAGATACTGACCACTGCAGACCAGGAACACCCTACAAGAGCTACAGTTTTAGAGATGCTCTGACCCAGTTGTCTAGCCGTCACAATTTGGCCCTTGTCAAACTTGCGCAATCCTTAGGCTTGCCCATTTTTCCTGCTTCTAACACATCAACTTTGAGGTTAAAATGTTCACTTGCTGCCTATATCCCACCCACTAACAGGTGCTGTGATGAAGAGATAATCAGTGTTATTCACTTCATCTGCAAGAGGTCATAATGTTATATTATATATATATATATATATATATATATTTACACACACACACACATATGTGTGTGTGTATACACATATAAAGAAATATATAATATGTTTTATTTTTATTTTTCATGGTAGATGCTATTAATCAAGTTGATATTATTAATATATAAAGAATAAAGATTATACCGGTAATACAAATACATCATATATAGGATAGACAGGAAGGGATGTATTATTGTGGGGGTAATGGAACATGCATTAACAACGAATTTAAAACATCCCACCCTCCCCATAAAATTACAGAGATTTACATGATATTATCAAAATGTTATCAAAATATGTTTACCATTTTAAATGAACTTTGATTAGACAATTATGTTTAATTGTTCTTCCTTTAAATGTCAACACAATCATATTACTTTTTTAAAGATACTAAGCTCAACATAAGCTCAAAGTTGCCTTGTTACAAGAATGACCCAGACAATCTATGAAATAATCAGATGTTGTATCTGTTTTTGTGATCTAGGGAAAGAAAGCCTTACAAAGAAAGGTCAGACACTGGTAAGACTTACAGACATTTTACAGTTTCCCTATCTGTACTAACAAGCAAATGAAATGGCAAGATAAATGTCAAGAGTCAAAACAGTTTGAACTGCTTTTCTAATGCCATCCGTTACAGATTATATAAATTGAAGGTTTCCATCCATGCCAGTTTCTGAATATAAAAAAATGCGGGAATAAAATTAGAATATAAAAATGCACAGAGAACACAATCCATCAATAAATGAGCCATCTGATAATCACTTACACACTGTAAAAAAAAATCAGGCCCTAATTGAAAACGTTCTAGTGACTGATCACTAATTTTTTCAGTTGGCCAAATATAATTTCTGTGAATTAAATTGCATCAATTTAAAGAAAATCAATTTGGCCAACTGAAAAAATTTGATGTGATCAGTCACTAGAAAATTTTCAATTGGGCCCTGATTTTTTTTTTACAGTGCAGGTATCAATCTTGATGTTTCAGACTACGAAGCAAAATTATTCCAAGACATTTTCCCACAAAACCAACCAGTGCCACACATCATGGACAATCTTTCCACTGTAAGACCAAAGGTCATGCAAAAGAAAAAGGCAAAAGAAGGTACCATGACTGAATCGACCAAATAAACTTAATGTGTTATCACAACTTTAAATGTGGTGTCTTAAATCTTCTCTAAATGTGTCGCAGCTCCACCGAGTGATTTTGAGCTGATGTCAAGTATGATGCAGAAGATCGGTCAGCTTGAGAAAAAGGTGAAAACTCAGGCTGTGGATATAGAGTATAAGGTAAGGCACTTTCTTGATTCGTACGGTCTCACTGTCCTACAGTAACGTTTATATATGCTTTGCTGTACACGTTAAGTGTTCAAGTTTGTAACCCATCAGGGTTATATCAGATGTCTCTGTACACAAGTGATATCATTTTTCAGGTGTCATGTGTGAGCACTTATTTTCTTTACACTTCCTGCTCAAGGCAAGGCGAATAGCAGTTCTGGAGGAGAAGCTGAATCTTTTGCGAGAGGCAAAAGGTAATCATTATGTGTTTAGAAAACAGGAGGTAAAATAATGCGATATCAAATTACAATAAAAAACCCATACGGAAAACACATTGTTAGTAGAAAACACATTGTACTAGATTACAATGTAGGCTACTAGATAGAATTTCTTTTAAATCCCCCAATTCACCTACAGTAATGAGAAACATACTGTGTATAATATACACTGATCAGGCATAACATTAGTTATCTCTTCATCACGGCTCCTGGGGGTGAAAATATTAGGCAGAAAGGGAACATTTTATCCTCAAAGTTGATGTGTTAGAAAAAGGGGCAAGCGTAAGCAGGTTTGACAAGGGCCAAATTGTGATGGCTAGATGAGCATCTCCAATACTGCAGCTCGTGTGGGGTTTTCCCAGTCTGCAGTGGACAGTATCTATCAAAAGTGGTCCACAGAAGGAAGGAGTGGTGAACCGGCGACAGGATCATGGGTCCCTTATGAAAGGAAAATATATTTACCAATATATTACTTCAAAATATAGTATAATATATTGTAAATACATGGAATAATATATTGATGGTATTATAAAATATATTATATATTCCTGTAATATACTGCAAAATATACAAATGATTGCCGCTTTCATATATTGCAATATATTGGTGAATACAAATATTAAATCCCATATATGTGAATATATTGCCTAATATATTACATTATATTTTCCAATATACTGCAATATATTTTTGTTTCGTTAGGGGTGGCCAAGGCTCACTGATGCACGTGGGGAGCGAAGGCTGGTCAGATCAAATAGACGGGATACAGTTGTTCAAATTGCTCAAGAAGTTAACGCTGGATCTGATAGAAAGATGTCAGTATACACATTGCATCACAGTTTGTTGTATATATTGTATATGCATGCTGACCACTGTCCACCGCCAAAAGTACCCACAGTGGGCGCGTGAGCATCAGAACTGGACCACAGAGCAATGGAAGATGGTGGCCTGGTCTGATTAATCATGTTTTATTTTATATGCGTAACTTACCTGGGGAACACGTGGCACCGGGATGCACGATGGGAAGAAGGCAAGCTGGTGAAAGCAGTGTGATGCTTGGAAACTTAGGCTTTGACACATACCACCTACCTAAGCATTGTTGCAACATCTTGTTGCCAGATACCACAGCACACCTTCAGGGGTCTAGTGGAGTCCATGCCTCAACGGGTCTGGGCTGTTTTGGCAGCAAAAGGGGGACCAACACAATATTAGGAAAGTCATAATGTTATGCCTGAATGGTGTAATATACATTTCAAGTATTTATTGTTGTAATCTATGGTCTAATAATATACATTTTCTCTTTTGTTTCATTATATGCAGATTTTTATAAATAATAATATATGTAAGTATTTATTGTAATCTGTGCTGATTTTAATAGAAAAATAGCAATGTATGACCGTATGATTCTCATCATTGTTTTGCTATTTTTGTTACAAGAATCTAATGAGACACATCAAGTAAAATAATGAGATTATAAACAAACCCAAGAGGAAAACATCTGGACATTATTACAGGGGTGAATGGATGATTTGGGCTAATATTATAACCAGTTTACCAGTCAAATAAAAACGTTGTAACATTTTGCAAATGTGTTTGTCTTTGGCTTTAGAGAAGTCTGCAAGTAATGAGAACCAAGATGAAGAGCTGGTTCAACAGTGCCTCAAGCTTCAAAACCAAGTGTGGGAAATGGAGGTGAGGTGCTTTGTGTGATTGTTGTGAGTTTTATACTGACATTTCCTTCAGCCTGTTACCTGTAATTTACCTGTAATGGAATGCAGAAAAACAGAGGACATTCCTTGTATAATTGCACTGAAATCGTTATCAGCAACTCAACAGAATGTTGTTTTTCCACCCACACAGAAGTTTCTGAATGATTATGGAATGATCTGGGTTGGAGGTCAAGATGAACACGATGAACAAGCTAACAGCCAAATTTCAGCAGTAACTTGTAGACGCAAGAGTTTCGAAATGAACCATGACCTGGTCATGCAGAACATCCAAGAACTGAATATCGTAGCAGGGGAAGGGGAGTCCCATGTGACCCCCATTCCTGGTGGGGCCAAACTTACCCAGAAGTCTTCCATCCCTCTTTGGCTCTACAAAAACGGAATTGTCATGTTCAGTGGTCCATTCCGCTCCTATCAAGACCCCACCACACAGGTTGTTATTTTCCTGCTTTCGGCTTACATCACAAAATTTGACTCCAGAAATACTGCACATTTCCTACAGCCAGAGATGAATGATGACATTGTTCCTTTTAAGAATTACCTTCTTATTGCAGGAATGCATGCAGGACTTGATGGACGGCTTTTTTCCTTCTGAGCTTCAGGATAGGTTTCCTAATGGTGTGCCCTTACAGGTGTGTATTGTGAATTTATCCACTTTTCATTCACACTAATGGTCGGTAAGATTTTTAAATATTTTTTAAAGTCTCTTATGCCACCAAGGATGCATTTATTTAATAAAAAATAATGCAGTATTGAACAGAAAAACGGTAATATTGTGAAATATCATACAATTTAAAAGAATGGGTTTCTATTTTGATATAATTTTAAAATTAAATTTATTCCTGTGATGACAAAGCTAATTTTTTAGTCTTAAAGGGATAGCTCAAACAATACTGAAATTTCTGTTATCATTTTGCTCTCATTTTATTTCTTCTGCTGAACACACAAGAATTTGAAGAATGTTGGTAATCAAACAGTTGACGGTAGCCATTGATTTCCATAGTAGGAAAAAATAAATACTATGGAAGCCAATGGCTACCGTCTGTCAACTGCCTGGTTACCAACATTCTTTAAAATCTTCTAAAAAATCTTCTTTTGTGTTCAGCAGAAGAAAGAAACTTATTATCAGAATACAGATTTGGAACATCATGAGGGTGAGCAAATGACAACATTTACATTTTTGCGTGAACTATCCCTTTAAGTGTCACATGATCCTTTAGAAATCATTCTAATATGCTGATTTGATGCTCAAGAAACATTTCTTATTATTAATGTTTTAAAAAATTGCTGTGTAATATTTTTGTGGAACCTATTTTTTTGAATAACAAAGTTAAAAGAACAGCATTTGCTTGAAATATATATATGGTTTAGGGTTAGGGACTGATCTTAGGGAGGGAAAAGGTTATCTTATGTGGCATGTGATAAATCCCATGGAAGGACCCTATATTCATTAGTTATAATGTTCTTGAAACACAAACAGGTTCATGACAAACGGGATGAGGAGTTCATAGTTAGGCGACCATGGACCAAATTTCCTGGAAGAGGACAAACTATAAATGGAGCAAGAAGGCAGTCGGTGGACAGATCTGAGCAGACCATCTCCACAGCGCCAAAACAGAGTCAGATACCAGGTTTGAACATGTCATTGGTTTAACTTGACTTGTAAATTTACTGCTATTATATTATTGTACTTTACATCTTGGATTTGAATTCCTCTTGTGTGGCTTTTAGGCAAAAAAATGTCTATGGAACAGTTTCTGCGAAAGCTCCCAGAGACTGTGGTGAAGGCAGGCAAAGTGATTAGTATACGTGACTCAGTGAAGGCTCATCTGCAGGTCAGTACAGTCATGTTTTAGTCTGTTCCGTTTAAAGGGGGGGTGAAATGCTGTTTCATGCATACTGATCTTTTTACACTGTTAAAGACTTGGAATCCCATACTAAACATAGACAAAGTTTCAAAAGTTAAGGTGGACGTTTGATGGGAGTATTTCTTTGTCAAAAATACTACTTCCGGTTAGTCATAAGTTTCGGCAAGTTTTTTGAGATCATGCGTCCCCTTTGATGTTAATGGGGGCGGAATTTCCTTGAATGGGCCTTATGGACAATTCTACCGGAAGCGCGTGAGAGAGAGAGAGCGAGAGAGAGAGAGCGAAAGTAACAGGCTACCCCCATCAAAGCGCTGGCTCGTAGGCTGCTGCACAGGTGATGTGCACATAACAATGTCACCAAAAAAGTGCGTTTTTGGTTGCCAGACCAAGACAGTCCTGCACAGATTCCCCAAAAACCCTGCGTTAAGGCAACAGTGGATGTAATTTGCTTTTCCGGATCAGCAACTGAGTTGCGCGAATGTTTATATCTGTTCGCTGCATTTCGGTGCCGACTGTTTCATAAACAAGGCCCAGCTCAACACAGGATTTTCCGATCGCCTAATGCTGAATGATGGAGCAGTCCCAACGTTAGAACCGCAGGCGGTGAGTGAGACTGCTTCAAATGTCTGTGTTTTTGCCTATGCTCATCAAGTAGCCCAAACATGATCACGTATAGTTAATTGATCAATGGAGCATGCGATGTGTAGTGCGTGTACATTTGTTTAGCTGGCCACTATATGTGTAACTTTATGTTTGTGTATTGTAAAAGCACTCCAAACAACAATACACAAAGAGGGGGGAAATATGTTGAACTAAATAAGCACGCTTCTTCATTCAAATGCGCTACTATTCCGTGTCTTTCTATGTAAACACTAACTTAGCCTGCCGTGCAAAACCAGTCCGCTTACTGTCTACACAAACCACGCGTAAACACACAAACACACGTGCACAACTGCACTTCTCACATGTACACCTTCAAAGACAAAAATACGACGATATAATTCAAGTATAAATATGTAAATAACACAAGCCGCTAAGCATATTATATAGTTAGTGTATAACTTGTACCACATAGAGACGTCCTGCTCTAGTCGTTTTTGCTGCTGCTCCTGTTCAACTGCATCCTCTGGGTCTGATTCCGGATCATAGATGTATGGCTGTATCTGATTAAAAGCCATATTTTTATTTTGAATAAAGTTTTTTTCCCGCTGTTAGGGATGACACAGCTTTACGACGCACTCGACTCAACACACAGCGCGCTGCTGCACACGTCATTATTTAGCTCCGCTCACACGACACGCCCCCACCCGCTCGGCTTTTTTCGGAAAGACTCGGAACAGCGCATCTTTCTTATATAATTATAAAAAAAATAAAGACTTTTCGGAGATATGCAGGATGCAATGCTACTCTATAGGTACTCAAGATTGACATGACACGGACTGAAACTGAGTGTTTCACCCCCCCTTTAAGGCCATTCAATTATATTTCCTATTGAACTGAATTTTCGTTTTGTTAAGGGCTTCCCTGATGGTGCCAAGAGTCATTCAGCACCCACTGTGGAAACATCTGCCCTACGGAATTTGAAAGAAAGGTATTAAAAACCTTATCTTAAAGTCATGACTTTGATAGATAGCACAAAAGTTGATTAGAGTTGATGACTTGAATCATTCGCTTTTCCAACCCATTCAGTGAGATTACACTATCTGCAAAAGACATCACCACACTACGAGTGAAGTCCGAGGATGGTATGGAGACATTTATCATGAAAATGTACTTGACTGAGACTATTGGACATCTCCGTCATTACCTGGACATAAAAAGGTACAAGATTCTTCTATCATTTTAAATGATCATAAACGTGCTCCAGATGTACACAACTTAATTACATTGCCTTTAAGAATTTTAAGACAAACATTTAAGGTCACAATGAAATCAAAACAGACCATTCTAGTTTAACACTGCAGTGTTTATTATAAATTATTTATCTGTGCATTTCACCATTTAAAAAAAAACTAAATCAAGTGCTAATGACAAATTTCATTTTTGGGTGAACTATCCCTTTAATTAAAATAACTTCCTCCTCCCTATTGTAACAACGACTTTTCTCTTCTAATCTCACATAAAAACTTATATCTGTTTAAAGATATATCTGTATAAAGTATATCTATGTCAAAAATACTCCTTCCGGTTTCTCACAAGTTTCGGAGAGGTTTTTTTTGCGAATGGGTCGGCTTGACGTCGTTAGAGTGGAAGGTCCTTGTATGGGCCGTACGGGCTCTTCTCCCGGTAGGGTGCGCGCGCTGCTCTCAAGGTGCAGATCCAGTCGTCCGTGCAACACGTCTGTTGCGCCGCGCTCCACTTTATTCCTATGGGTGACGTCAAAGGACTTTAATGCACCCGCACAGCATTCCGGGAAGACAGCGCTGCATTTGAACCGATTTGAACGCAGAAATGACGAGAAGCGTCACAACATCATGCTTCAGTCGCGTCGCAAAAGTGGATCTCCAGGGTCACTGCTGTCACAGGACTGTGTGTTTTGACTGTGTGGTCACTGCTGACACAAGTGTGTTTTTGAAGGAGCGGTCCCAGCGATAAAGGTTCACGGTCGTGCTTTGGAAGCAGGCGGTGAGAAAAACTGCTTCAAATGTCTATGTTGTTGGCTATCGTCGCGTGATTAAACATCAGTAAACAACATGATCGTGTATAGTTAATTTATCAATGGAGCATGCAATGTTTAGCTGCATTTGTTTAGCTGACCACTATGTCAGTTTGTTTATTGTAAAACCACCCAAACATAAACCTAGGCTAGGGGACGTTCTCACAAAGCGTGCTTCTTCATTCAAATGTGCTGACATTTCTTCATTGTTTTTTTTATACATTATCTGACGTGCAAAACCGTTTTGCTTGCTACTGCTAAGGTTTAGTCGCATACAATAGTCCATAAACCAAATCATGTCCTCATATACCACGAGTAAACACACACAAATGTTGACAGACGCCCTGCTGCTGCTGTTTCTCCTGTTCAATTTATTTCAGCCTCCGGATCTGATTTTGGATCATATATGTATTAGTTGAATCTGACTGATAGCCATGGTTTATTTAGGGTAACGTATACTTTTCCACGCTTGAGGATGTCAGCTTTCAGAAGCTCTCGTGCTGTAGCTGCGCGCTCGTCATTCTTTAGCTCCGCCCACACGATACGCCTCCAGCCGCTTGTTTTTTTTCCGGAAAGACTCGGTACAGCCTATTTTTCTTTTATAAATATAATAAAACTAAAGACTTTTCGAAGATATGAAGGATGCAATACTACTCTATAGGTACTCAATATTGACATGAGATTGACTGAAACTGAGTGTTTCACCCCCCCCCCCCCCCCACCCTTTAAGAAAGACCATCATGACTTCAGCTTCATGCTGACTTTAAGGCCATTTTAAAGGGATAGTTCACTCAAAAATGAAGTTACAAACCTGTATGAAGACATTTTTGAACAATTAAAAAAAAAATGTCAGTAATAGGGGTGTCACAATATATTGTAAAATAAAAATGCAACAATATGTAGCATGGATGACGACAATCTGTATTGTTCACCCAAAATAAAAATTGCTGTGAGGAAAAAAAGGACGTTTACAGAGTTGAGAGTCAGTAATACATAATCTTGATGCAATGGGGCAATATTTGTGTGTCCTGATAATGCCAAATGTCTTGTTGTGACCAGTAAAAAGTGGCCTACATTATTTTAAGTATATCTAGTCAATGACAAAGTGCTATTTATTGTTAAATTACTTTAGACAAATAATTTAATTTAGTTTATACTATTTAAAATATATATTTTCAGCTTCAGAATCATGAATATTTTTATTCGGGTGTCACCATTGTCCTGTGTATTGGTTCACCAGCAACAAGGCCAAGCCTATATATTTCCACCCCCAATATGATATCTGCAAATATCTTTTGTGTTCAGCAGAAGAAAGAACTTGATACAGGTTTGGAACAACTTGAGATTGAGTAAATGAGGACTACATTTTCCCTTTAAGGCAGTATGCTATATATTCTGTCCAAAATGCCTGCAATCATATATTACATCAGGAGTATTGCAGAATGAAATGCTTGTAATAAAAATGTTATTAAATAATTAAAAGCTTCTATAAGTAGAATTACTGCAGAATTTGACCTTTTCCAACAAGTGCACAGACAATAATTTGAGCCAATCTCTTTTCGACAGAGGACCGGGTGCTGTGCCATATGACATCATCAGTGCGTTTCCACAGAGGTGCTACAGTGATGACACCCAGACGCTACGGTCCTGTGGTCTGACTCCAAATGCAGCGCTGCTCCTGCGCCCACAAGCTTCCTCACACAGACAGTGTAAAGACACATACAGAACAACGCTTAACTAAAACTGAACAACCATTCTCACGTGATGTTAAATAATGCACAAGCATCATCATTAGCACACTTTCACAGCATTGCTGACCCCAAATGTTTAGCTGATCATGCATCAAGTAAGAATTTTTGAAATGTATAAATCCGTAATGAAACGCCCAAACGCATCAATAAATAGAACAATGAATTTGTTCATTAAATTAAATATTATAATGTGGCTTTTTAAAAATTAAGTCATGAAAAAGTCTTATTTTTCTCTGTAAATGAACCAGGATATGTTGAAGTGGTTCATGGTTTGTTTAACTCCCAAGTTATTATAAGTCTTGGCACTATTTGCAGAAATTTCCAATTTGTATCAACTTATAAATCATATTTTTGGTGAGGTCAACTTCAACTTTAGCCTTTAAACTTTGTTATATTGATGTTAACTGATAGATGACACTGCTCAGATACTCAAGATTAGGACACATTCAAAGACCATCATTATACACACTGGAAACAAGCAATTTTACAAATGAAATACAAATCTTTATTTCTAAAAACCGAGATATATATTATATTATAAACAGAGATGGAGACATGTGTTGTTATAAAGTTTTTAGCATATAAAGCTTGCCTGGCTGGTTTTGTGTTTAACCTGAAAGAGCTCTTACAATAGAAAACACATCTGCTGCATCGTTTAATTACATTCATACTTGTTAGTGATGTAGCTGGACCAAAGACAACTATTTACCACTGCAATACTTCCCAAAAGTTATGGTCCATTTTTGTAAAAGAATCCCAATACCTTGCCAGTCACACATTACAGTAGGAAAAAAAAATTAGTGTCTACATTGATGTCATGCTGTAAAACTTCAGCAAATACAGATTACGACACCGAACGCAATGCACCTGTTGTCATGTTTGACATTCGCCAATATTTTCTTCACCAGTTGATTTCCTTTGATGTACTGATTCAATAGCGTGGCTATTTTCATCGCTGATTAAACAAATTATAAACCACCAGACGGCAAATATGGATTACAAGAAAGCACATCATATATCCTATTATTTTACTGGCAAGATGGTCCTGCCTCTCAACAAACATACATAAGCAAATATTACTCGTTCAAATGATATGACCAAATACATTCTAAAATATTTTTAGTGTTAATTTTGCAGCAGTAAAAAACTAAATAATGCAATGAGGTTCTCAGGACACTTTACTCTGCACCTTTTTCAAAAAAATGTATTACTATTATTATTATTATTATTATAAAGTGGTTATTTTTCAATTACTTTTTTATTGAAGATTAAACCAGAAATGAATATTATGTTAAACCCGTCTTGCTTTAAAACGTCCCAATTTATTAATCTGCATAATGCTGTGTACATCTAGACTCTGAAACAGCTCTAAAAGGTTTTCTTTTGTTGTTATATTATTTTAGGGAATGTCTATCGACCAACTTGCAACACTAGAGGTTTTACAGATGATTTAAGCGTGACCTCAAACATCCAAAGGTGGCCAAATATTTCCTCAGACTTGGATGTCTTTGATATGGTGCGTTCTGTTTGCTGTAAGATAATGGATGCTAGTTAATGACCTGTCATTACACACAACCGAGCGTCACTACAGGTTTTGCCATTGTGTAACAATAAAAAATAAATGGCATGTTAGAGATTAGATATTTTCAGTTGACTGTCAACTTCATCACAGGCATTCCCAAATACATGGAAAGGTTTATATTAAAACATTCTTTCCATTGCACACAAAGTCATCAGAATCTTAGAAAAATATTGTATGAAAATTTTGTATAAAAATAGCACTCTGTTTTGAGAGATTGCAAATGTCCTTAGTGTCATTAGTCCTTCGTGAAGGAGATTTGTTTTGGTAGAGATTGCAGTGTCTTTAAAAGGCACTCATGATGTGGAGTTACCCTCATACTGTCTGAGCTCACTGAGTGATGCAGTTCTCTCCCATATCTTGAGCATAGCGGTCAGAGACAGTGGTTCTCAGTTCCTCGACGTCTCGACGGAGCTGCTGAGCTTCAAGCAGCTTCTTCTGCAGCCCCTCAGGGCTCAGCCAGTCCTCCCACTGCTCTCCTACTGGAGGGGGAGCTGCTGCAAACAGACAGACACGGCGTCAGAGTCAGAGCTGATAACGGTCACAACACAGATAACACAACATAGCTGCTATACTGAAGCAAAACTGTTGAACATTACATCCCTACCACAACTCCAAAACAACAGCCAAGGACGCCAATCTAGGCATGGGCGAAATATTAAATATTTGCTATGAGTGTGTGGAGACAGATTTTGGTCATTTTGATCCATTTCTGCTCAGCGTCCTTTTCAATTACCATAATAGATTTGAATATTAAATGAACTATGTAAGAAATGTATTTGTATTAATCATAAAATGACTCTGGTATGTCACTAGACATTAAGAAATCATGTTAATTTCAAATAACTATATCACTGAAAACATTAGTCCGGCCAGGATCGTGTCAATTAAAAGTTTTTGTTGTAGCCCTCAACTGATCTTGACATGTGTTTCAGCCTGAAGCTCCACCCTCCAACTATCTACCAATGACGAAGTCAGTAGCTTTTGGGCATCCGGGTTGCCAGATCTGCTCTAGTTACCACAGCTGCAGCTACAAACGCTCCTGCTGCATATCTGGCAACCTTGAGTCAGGGGGGAGGGGGACACACCGCTGTACAGTCATTTTAAAGTGATTGCAGTACCAGTTTTGGCCACAATCTTACATACACTTCCTTTAACCCCTTAAGTGTCACCCCCCTTTTTGAAAATATACATGAAAATTCACTATCCAAAATTAAATGGTTGCAATTCAAGAATGCTTTGGAATATAGACATAAGTTTGGTCTCATTTTAAAGAAGACAGTCAGCAGAGTATTGCTCAAGTGAAATCACTTCAAAAAAATTAAGTTTAAAAAAGTTATGGAAGTTTAAATGTACTGTAAATCAAATATACTGTACTAGATATTTAATATTTAATATACAATATATATGTTACAAAATAATGTAGACTCTAAAATTACTATCAAATCAAAGCCATATGTCTAATCAATTTGTGTTCCAAATTTGAAGTTGATATCACAAAAATTGAAGTTCCCATGAGATTTTGTTTAGGCGTTGTACCACAAATAGCCACCGGGTGTCATTTGAATTCCATTGATTTTTTTAAATGCAATTTCCTGTGTCAAATGTACATATTTTTGTGTAAATATCACAAAACAGTTTGCAGATATAGAACGGTGAGACTAAGACCTTTCCGACGATATGCGTTTTGTCAAGATTAGAAAAGGTTTTTATTATAAATTAAATAAATATGTTAAATAAATATGAAACATGACAACGCCACTTGGGGAGGAGACCGCTAGAATAATTTAGAGCACCGTTTCCATGGTAACGCAAGGTCCGATTTCAAATCGGTTTGCACAGGATGAATCTTGAGTTCGTAAGCTTTCGATTGATATATAGTTTGTCAACATTAGATCAGGATAAATATAGGATATATTGTTTTAAACATGCAGTGGCAAATGGGCCCACCGGTGGGCCAGTGACACTTAAGGGGTTAATTGATGTTATCACTTAGAGGAGGATCTGCATGTCATCATAAAATGTTCTAGTAAAAATTTGAAAATATTTCGGTTTTTATATACACACACTAAATAAACAGCATATAAATGAAAAACACAAGTACAATTTAAATGAAAATCTACAATTTATCCATTTAATTTAAATTCAAATGAAAAACCAATAAAATCAAATATTCGTTAAATTAATTATTTTTTTTAATTCTTTCAATTCCTCTTAACTCTTGCATTAAACATTTAACTCTTTAAAGATGACCATGGATTTTTTTTTTTTAAATGGCAAGGATTTGGGAATAACTGGCAGTAAAAATAAAATAAAAAGATTTTTCTGCCCATCCACTCTTAAGAGGTCCTGTATCCTGTACACACTCATCCACACAGAGGAGCAGAGCACAAGCAAATCAATGTTGTTCTGTAAGGCGCATGCAGATTTATTTTTAAATGTTACATTATGGCTGTTTTGTTAAACTGAAAATAGTTTGTTGAAGAAAAAAATTGAATGAAACAAACAATCTCATAAGCCATGTAAAGCAAATACAGATATAAAAATGTATTATTCCATTAAACAAAAGATTTTAATGCAGGTGTATATATAATCAACTATATTTAGGCATTAACCGCTGGAGTCCTAGTGTTCTCTATAGCATGTAGACAGCAGAGGGCGCACTTACATGCAATGCCGAGCAGCATGGAGAGGTTCGGGTCGTGGCCCTGAGCCCGCTGGGTGAGGACGTTGCAGAGGGAGCGGAGGTCACACAGACAGGCGGCCATCTCTCCATACAGCCTCTGGGTGAGCCGGGCTCCCACGGGGAGCAAACCACAGCCACTCGCCGGCTCCTCGCCCTGAAGACGCTCTTGCAGTGTCAGATTGTGTTCCATCAGCTCTTGGTTCTGCACTGAGAGCTAAAATGCAAACACATGCACACCTCAAGTCTCCTGTGTACTATAAAAATACAAAGGCAAAAAGTTGAATATGCATTATGGTCAAAAAACAAACCTCCTTCATAGCGATGCGTAACTGCAGCAGACTCTCCTCTTTCTCTGCCACCTCCTCTCGCAGAGCCTGACTACCGCACTCCTCCTGAGAGAGCTGCTCCTCCAGAGTCTAAGTCAACACACACACATACTAATAAGGTTATAAAACTAAGCATTTTGATAATATAAGATAAACTGCCACTGCTTTTGGTGCAAGATACTTGGGGGTTGGGGGATACTTGGCTCTGAGGTGTCAAATATAGACGTCAGACCTTTTTTCCTATCGTAAAAAATATCAGAATGTCTAAAGAAGCCTCCTACATTGCTGAAGGTGTTTGTAAAGATTCCTCCCCTCCTAGATACTATTGCAAGTACATTCCTAAGGACGTAATAACAGAATATGATGCCTGGCTCGTAGTGGCGGGGATTTACTTAAAGGGGGGGTGAAACACTCAGTTTCAGTCCGTGTCATGTCAATCTTGAGTACCTATAGAGTAGCATTGCATCCTGCATATCTCCGAAAAGTCTTTATTTTTTTAATAATTATATAAGAAAGATGCGCTGTTCCGAGTCTTTCCGAAAAAAGCCGAGCGGGTGGGGGCGTGTCATGTGAGCGGAGCTAAATAATGACGTGTGCAGCAGCGCGCTGTGTGTTGAGTCGAGTGCGTCGTAAAGCTGTCTCATCCCTAACAGCGGGAAAAAAACTTTATTCAAAATAAAAATATGGCTTTTAATCAGATACAGCCATACATCTATGATCCGGAATCAGACCCAGAGGCTGCAGTTGAACAGGAGCAGCAGCAAAAACGACTAGAGCAGGACGTCTCTATGTGGTACAAGTTATACACTAACTATATAATATGCTTAGCGGCTTGTGTTATTTACATATTTATACTTGAATTATATCGTCGTATTTTTGTCTTTGAAGGTGTACATGTGGGAAGTGCAGTTGTGCACGTGTGTTTGTGTGTTTACGCGTGGTTTGTGTAGACAGTAAGCGGACTAAAAAAAAACACAGACATTTGAAGCAGTCTCACTCACCCTTCTAACGTTGGGACTGCTCCATCCTTCAGCATTAGGCGATCGGGAAAATCCGGCGTCGAACTGGGCCTTGTTTATGAAACAGTCGGCACCGAAATGCAGCGAACAGATATAAACATTCGCGCAACTCAGTTGCTGATCCGGAAAAGCAAATTACATCCACTGTTGCCTTAACGCGGGGTTTTGGGGAATCTGTGCAGGACTGTCTTGGTCTGGCAACCAAAAACGCACTTTTTTGGTGACATTGTTATGTGCACATCACCTGTCCAGCATCCTACAAGCCAGCGCTTTGATGGGCGTAGGCTGTTGCTTTCGCTCTCTCCCTCGCTCTCTCTCACGCGCTTCCGGTAGAATTGTCCGTAAGGCCCATACAAGGAAATTCCGCCCCCATTAACGTCAAAGGGGACGCATGATCTCAAAAAACTTGCCGAAACTTATGACTAACCGGAAGTAGTATTTTTGACAAAGAAATACTCCCATCAAACGTCCACCTTAACTTTTGAAACTTTGTCTATGTTTAGTATGGGATTCCAAGTCTTTAACAGTGTAAAAAGATCAGTATGCATGAAACAGCATTTCACCCCCCCTTTAAATTACAGCCAATTACAGTCCTCAAGTTGAGATGTAAACAAAAGACCAATTCTTATTTAGAACCAGTTCCATAAAAAACAAAACAAAAAACAAAACATGGAACAGAATGATGCTCGTTTTCCATGAACTGTTCTTTAATATGATTTTTCCACCTACACTACCATTTCAAAAGTTTGGGGGCAGCAAGATTTTTTAAAGAAATTAATGGTTTTATTCAGGAGTGATGAATTAAGTTAATCGAAAGTAACAATGAAAGACATTTATAGTGTTATAAAAGATTACTATTTAAAATAAATGTTGTTCCTTTAAATGTAAAAATGAAAAAATGCAGAAAATCTGCTTATCAGAATGATTTCTGAAGGATCATGTGACACTAAAGACTGGAGTAATGATGCTGAAAATGTAGCTTTGCATCAGGAAATAAATTACATTTTAAAATATCAAAATAGAAAACACTTATTTTGAATTTAATATTTTACAATGCTGCTGTTTTTACTGCGTCTAAAATAAACAAAGCAGGGTCAGCAAGCAAGAGTCTTTCGGAAACATCAAGAAATCCTACCAACTCCAAACTTAATTTGAATGGTAGTGCATGCAGACGGAACACTAATTAAATACTCCGTACAGCGTTTCTTGAGCCAGTAGTCAGCAGCACCATGGCAAATTAAATTTTATTTTTAAATATCTTTAGTTTTATCTAAATTGTGAGTTTGCAGTTTGAATTGAGATGAGAAATAAATAATGGGAAATAAACTTTCTATTGTTGCAATCTCTGAATATATATATATATATATATATATATATATATATATATATATATATATATATATATATTTAAATTGTTTTTAATGAAACTGGTATATCTGTTTGATTCACTCTTCTTACACACTCCAAACCACACTCTACTGTTTGACCTACAGTTTAGGTGTGATGGTAGAGCATGGCCAAAGTCACGTTCATTTATCAGGGAATGCTTGATCATGATAAAAGTGTCGGCCAAAAACATAAGTTTAAATCTAAATCTGTACCCTTATCTGTGAGCCAAGCTGCTCCATTATCCTGAGTTGCTTTTCAATGACCTAAAAAACATGATTCATTAAGACAGTACGTTAATATATTTGTACAGAACATACATTCATATTATTCAATGGTCATGTTTCAGCACTACTAACAAATCTATTTGCTGATTTTATTGAATAAATTAAATGCCTAAAAACCTTTTTGAGTCGCTGATGGTCATCTTTCAAGGTAGTGTTTTCTTCTCGTAGCTTCTCTATGTCAAGAGAGGGCAATCGCACTCCATCCTCAAGGCTCTCCTGCACTCTGTTTTGGAGACTAAAACCACAAGCAAATCAAACAATATGCTCCAAAACCTAATCAGTAGACTCATGGTTTTGAAACCTCCAGGATGTTTTTTTTGTGCAGGGGTTTGCATGGTTTTTCCTATACCTGGTGACTGTTGCAAGTAGTTCTCTCTCCTTGCATCTCTGTTCTTCCAGTTGGGTCTCTTTGTTGCGCACAGCACTGCGGGCCCCCTCCAGTTGGACTTCCAGATCTGTGACAGTGGCCTGCAACTGAAGTGCCCTCTCCTCTACCTCCTCCAGCTGGAATACAACATCCAGAAATGCATTACAACCAAGGACTGAGGACTGAGAACAGAAGTCAAAATGCTGGTGAAATGATACGGGTCTTTCAATAGCCAATGCCAATACCAATATCTGAAGAGTCACGTGATAGAATGAGCAAAATAATATACCACATAAATATACTACTATTCAAAAGTTTGGGGTTGGTAAGAATTGTTTCATTAAAAGTGGCCTATTATGCTCACTAATGCTGCATTTATTTGATAAAAAATATATTAAAAACAGTAAAAATGAAATATTATAATTTAAAATAAAAGCTGAATTTTCAGAATAATGAAGCTAAAATTCAGCTATTTTACTTTAAATTTTAATATTTCACATTTTTATTTTATATTTCACATTTCTTCAGTCTTCAGTCACATGAACATTAACTTCTACTTTGGATCTCAAGAAGAAGAAAAAATTATCATCAATGTAGAAAACAGTTTGTGTTTTTTTGTGGTAACCATAATTATCTTTTCAGGATTCTTTGATTAAGAATTTCAAAAGAAAAGCAGGTTACCCTTTAGAATAAGGTTCATTAGTTAACATTAATGTATTAACTAACACAAACTAACCATGAGCAGTTATTTTATTTGTTCATCTTTGTTAATGTTAGTTAATAAATATACAGCTGTTCATGGTTTATGTTAGTTCACAGTGCATTAAAAGGTTAGTTCACCCAAAAATGAAATTTATGTCATTAATGACCCTGTTTGTTTTCAATCCTCAAATAAAGATTCAAACGGTTATGAATCAGCATATTGATTCATGATTCGGGTCGCCAATGTCACGTGATTTCAGCAGTTTGGCATGCGATCCGTAACATGAATCAATACGCCGATTCATGACCGTTTGAATCTTTATTTGAGGATTGAAAACAAACAGGGAAGAGAATACGATGCTGAATAAAGTCGTAGTTTTTGCGATTTTTGGACCAAACTGTATTTTCATTGCTTCAAGATATTCTAATTAACTAACTGATGTCACATATGGACTACTTTGAATATGTTTTTATTCCCTTTCTGGACATGGACAGTATAGTGTGCATAAACTTAGATACGCTCTCGGACTAAATATAAAATATCTTAAACTGTGTTCTGAAGATGAACGGAGGTCTTACGAGTGTGGAACGACATTAGGCAAGTCATTAATGACATCAATTTCATTTTTGGGTGAACTAACCCTTTAACTAATGTTAACAAGATTTTAATAATGTATTAGTAAATGTTGAAATTAACAAAGCATAAATAAATGCTTTATAAGTGCAGTTCATTATTAGTTCATGTTAACTAATGTAGTTAACTAATGAACCTTATTTTAAAGTGTTACCAAAAATAATTCATTTGAAATAAATGACTATAATAATAAATAAATTAAATATTTTGTAACATTATACATTTCTGTACTGTCACTTTGATCAATTGGATGCAAAAAAAAAAAAAAAAGATAATAAGATGATACCAAATAAACAAGTTCTGGGTGAGATTCTGAAACTGAATGCTACATCACTAAAATAAAATCTCATCTTTGCCATCCAATGCAAACCGCAACAATTAAATTATTTGGCTATTTTAAATGGCAAGAATAGTGTATAATCAGCTAAAATCACTCGGCAAACAGGCTAATAAACATGTTTAAAAGGCACAGACAAGCAAGGTAAATCGTTTCCATACAGAAAAATACAATCTAAGATGTTTAGGTGCATTTGAAAAAAAAATTGCAAACAAAGCACAATCAAAAACAACTGCAGTTTTCTTGGAGAAAAGGCAGAATGAGCCTGGGATTTTGTGATCCAGCACTTAAAGAACACAATAGGACCAGATGTGTGATATATGGGTGCAGTGGATGCTATAATGGTATCTGGCAATACAACACAAGAGAAGCATCTCAAGCTGAAAATTATGAGCAATTGTTCTGAAACCACCGGGAAAAGGCTTTTGTTGGCTGGCCACTGAGAGAGCAATACCTTTTTGTGCTGGGCCTGGTAGTCTTCCATGGTGGGGAGGTCAGCCAGATATCGCTCGAGCGTTTCAATCCGCTGCTGTTTTTCTCTGTTCTGCTCTGACTCCTTCTGGCACTTCTTTTTTAAGCTGTTGATGTGCTTGTCCCGACTGCGGATCTTTGTAGTAAAGAACAGCAACACGACGTAAAAATAAAACATTAGTTAAATGAGATTCAGGTCATATGATGAAGCTTGGATATTGCTCACCCTCTCCTCTTGTTTCCTTAACTCCTCTGCATGTTTTTCACTGCTCTCTTTCAAGACCTCGTTCAGACGTTGCGTCTCTGCTTCCACCGCACCCAGTCTCCGGTCCGCTTCCATCTTCTCCTTCGTAAAACAGTCGTTGCGCTCAGCAAACTGGGCTCGCAAAAAAGCATTTTCCCGCTGGGCTTCCTATCACACAGAGGAAGAAGACAGACGGTTCACAGAGATATTTCGATCCAGAATGAGGAATAGGCTATGTGCATGCATGTGTGCTAACCTGTAGTCTCAACAGACAGACATCGGTGTAAGGGGCTCCACGTCCCATGAGGGCACTGTGCACCTGCAGCTCACTCTCTCGGAGACGCTGTTCCAGCTGAGACATTTGCTGCTTCTGCCTGCAACGCACAAGTTACTACGTTTAGCATAAGTGAATGTTCAGAATCTATGTAAGACATATTAAGACACTACTGAAAACTTGGCATTACCTTTCAATTGTGAGTTCTTTCTCTTTCAGCAGGTTCTCATTAGCTTTAATGAAAGCATCCCAATTGCTGTTCTCTGTGTGAGGGGATGCTGGATACAGAGACGCATACTGTCCACTTCCTCCTGTCATTAACTGCAATAAACAAAAATAGCTAAATAAACATGGAAAACATACTATAGATCTTTTTTAAACCATACATTATTATTTAAAACCAAGACAAAAAAGTAGAACGCCAAACTATCAGTTATTGTTCTAAATAATGCGTAATAATGCATCTGTTCGTCTCAAGTTATTCATTATTTTTGAAAAATTTGCCTAAATTGCAATTAACATTTTCCATGACCAACGTAAACATTTTTAACAATACGGTAGTTAAAAAATTATACATAATAGCCAATTCAAAATATGAATAAATACTAAAGTAGCATATTGTTTGATGAAAGATTATATTATATTAACAGAAGACAAAAGCAATTTTAGAGGCAGAGCAAGCAATTTTACATATTAAATGTTTTTAACTAACTAACTAAATTAAAAATCACTTTCATTAACTGAAATGAATCTGAAATAAAATGGCAATGTTAAATCAACTTGAAAATTAAAAATGCATTTTCTAACTAACTGAAATAAAATGTGTTTTAAGTGTTAAAATTTATATTAAATTAAAGCAAAATAGAAACTGAAAACAAAAAAAAATGTCAAAAGCACATACCCAAATTACTAAAACTAACTCAAATTAAAATGAAAACTTTACGTCTATAATTAATAGCCCATTCAAAATATGAATAAACACTAAGGTATACAAATAATACTAAAATAACACTTGATTCAATTGATTGTTGAAAAATAAAGACAACCAAATAATGATGATTATCATTATTCAAACAATAAGACTAGGATCATGTGTTGAATTCTGATTTCTTGCTAACTTTATAGATGATTACATAACTGTTCCCTTTTCTTTTCTTGTATGCAGCAGTACATGAGCTGAACTCTAACCTGCATTTGTTCCACCTGTAGCCGCAGACTCTCGAGTTTCTGCTTCTGCTGCTGCCAGCTGGCCAGATCACAACAGCGTTCTTGCAGTAACGGATCATAAGCTGCTGTGTTGGCCTGGTCCCTCAGGACAGCCTGAGTCTGCAGGCCCTGAGGTATGGAGAACATCCTGCCAGAGGCACCAGAACCTGGATGAATGTTCCTTTGGCTGTATGGGTCTACAGGACAAGCGAGACCTGCCCTGGCCTCTGGTAGGACTTTAAAAGTCTGTTCCAGCAAGCCTGCATTGTCCCCAAGCCCGGTCATTTGCAGCTGCTGCCGTACATCAGGGCAAAGGCCCCCGAGTAGAGTCGACTGATTAAGTGTTGGCTCCATGCAAGGTACATCAAACTTCTGGGCTTCATCCAGCCGCGTCTGATCTCCAGAGGGGAAGAGCGAGTGGTCGAGACCGTTCACTAGGCTTCGATATCGGCTCAGGCAATCAGGCCTGACCGCAGTCAAGTCTAAATTTCCTTCGTGCTGAGCATCCAGGTTGGGGGAAGATGCAGACTTGGAGAGGGATGACTTGGAGCTGGAAGAGCTGGAGGACGCCCGGGTTTCTTCAGAAGCATGTGGCTTGATCTTAGAGGCCAGATTTCCAGCCGTGGAAGGCATGACATGGGCGGTTGGGATGGGGATCTGACTGCGGATGGGCTGGAAGGATGGACTGCTGCTAGTGCTGCAGATGTCTAGAACAGAAAATAGGGTGAGACGTAAATTAAACAAAAGACGAGTTCATTTGATGTTTTGTATTTTTAAGGGATTTATGGAACTAAATTAGATTTATGCAGTAGTTATAATCCATTTACCTGTTGAGCATAGACCTGAAAATGACATTTACAATGTAAAAGTTAGTAAAAGTAAAAGTTTCCAATATTTTCATAAATTCTGGATGCATTGGAACACAGGCTTAAGCTTGGTATCTTTTTAAAAGTGAACACAAAAAAAAGTTATAGAAGTTAAGTTTATTGTTATAAAAAAGGGGGGAAAATAATATTTTAGTATAATATTTTATTTAAACATTTTTTAAAACATGATTTACCCTAAAAATGCGAAATTTTTAGTAAGATTGTTTAGGCACTTTACCAAATATTTCTACTAGATGAAGAGTTTCCTAATCATTTCCAATAGTCACTTTTTGACTGAAGAGTATGTCCGACTCGTTTTCATAACTATTTAATTTAACCTTTTCAAATCATAATTTGTATTTGTGTTAATATAGCAAGTACCAAGTTTCATACCATTCCAATGAAGTAAACTAAAATAATTCTAAAATAAATGTTAGTCAAAAATAACCGAAGAGCACTGGAGAGTTAAGAAGAAAAAAAAATTATATTCAACCAAATATCTGAATTATACAGCTGGACAGTTATGGGCTGACATAGTTTTAATATTTATGTTCCAAATAACGGTTTGTTATTAACTGACAGACACTGTCCCACACATTAAATTCTACAGTAACAATTCAATATTAATATTAAAATATTAAAAATATATAAAATATTAAATTCAGTAATATTCAAGTTGTATATCAAGGTATGCCCTAAGGGGGAAAATGTAAACAAGTAAAGAAGTAATAAATTCCTTCCAGTTTGCCCCATAGGTTAGTAATAAGTCCTAAACATATTATATAGACATTATATAACTGCAAAATAATTTGCTAAATTAGCCAATCTTTCTATTTTGGCAAACATTAATTAATACTAACTAGTTTTGACATCTAACAAAAACCATTGGAAAAAATGGTACTCACCTTGCTAGAAGTAAAAGCGATACCAAAAAATGATAACATTTTTATACACTGAAGCACAGTACTGCATAGAAAAACATTCCTCCCTGTGCATCTTCAGTAAGTGATTTAGACAAACTACTGATCTAAAAACACGCCCACCCAGTCTGCCAGAACTCGTCCTTCAAAAAAATTGACATCAAGCTCAGGCAAGGTGAGTACCTGCTATGACAGTTTGTTCTCTCTTCTACAACTCTGTTAGTGCAGGAGTGCATACACACAGAAAGGTTAGCGGTATTTATAGCACACTCTCATGTTACGCAGTGAGGTGTCTATGTGTGGGCCTCCTGCTTTAACCATAGTTCACCTCACACTCATACATGCTTAATGGTCCTTAATACTTCTGTATTGCCTTTAAATAAAGTTCCTCAATACAACCATTAAATTAACACACACAAATTAAGTAGAGATGTCGAGAGACAGGCAGCAGTAGGAGGGTCTGCCCCTAGGGTGTCTGTTTTGAACATCTGCTGTGTGGACAGGTTTAAACAATTCCTTGGGTCGACGAAAGATTCTTGGAGGCTTTCTGCCATTGCAAGAAACCCCAAGCAAAACAAAGCCGTCACCATCACAACACAGAAGCCCACAGACAGTCAACCATATATTTAGAAGTGAAACGGCTGCCAAGAAGTTTTGTGCCTCCACCGTTTTGGCTGTTTTTAAAACAAATAAAAGCACTCTTATTAGTGTGTCAAAGAACATTATACTTAGTTGCTAAGTGCCACAGTTGTATATATGGAACTCAATAGATTTAGCAGTTAAACATTACTGTTTCTATGGGAACTATCTGAGAATTGTTTCAGGATATTGTTTTGACAAAAAAAAAAAAAGACAGATTATGCTTTTCAGTAGCTGATACCAATATCTAGATAGGCTGGTCAGATAAAAACAGGATCTTATTGGACTAATACATTTTCATGACATTTACAGCCATTTATGATTTATGGATAATGACTTTTGGATAATGATAAAATAATTTTGATACAGACAAATGCACTAATGAATTATTTGTAATTTGTTAGTACACTACTGTTTAAAAGCTTAGGGTCAGTTTATTAATATTTTAATTCAGCAAGGCTGCATGAAACTGATCTTAATGTACAGACTTGTACACAGTGTTGGTTATAATAGTTACTGTAATTTAATTACTTTTCCCTTGAAAAAGTAAAGCAATGGATTTTTTCTGTAATTTAATTAGTTACTTCTGATGTAATTGAACTAAATATAATTATATATAATACAATAGTGTAATTAAAATCAACATTTTAAGTCTAACTTTAAAATACATGTTTTACATATCCTTCTCACATTTGTAATACTTTGGTCAGTTGATAAGAATAATGTATAGTTTTTTATTATGTATTTGAGACATTTCATGTCTATCCTTGAATTGCTTAACTCAAGGTTGATTTAGAATTTAGAAAGTAATTAGTAATTAAATACCTTTTGGACAGTAATTTGTTCAGTAATCTAATTACACTATTGAAGATGCAATTAGTAACTAGTAATTAATTACTTTTTTTGAGTAACTTAACCACCACTGCTTGTACATGGTTAAAAATATTTTTTTAAATTTAAATAAACTGTGTTCTTTTGAACTTTCTGTTCATCAAAGAGTCCTGAATAAAAATCTATCACTGATTCCACAAAAATATTAAGCAACTGTTTTAAACATTGATGATAATTAAAGACATTTTTCTTGAACATCAAATTGGCATTACTGCTTTTACAGTATCTCTCAGATCAAATAAATGCAGACTTAGGTAAACATTACTATAGACAAATTCATGACTTTTCCAATCCTTGGGGAACATTTTTTTTTTGTAATTCTCTGATTTTTTCAGGCTTCCCCCATGACTGGGAAATTGAAATGACTTAATAATATTAATAATAATCCTGTATAAAATGCTAAATGACATTAAATGAGTCAAAAAATTAGTGTCAAAACATAGGATTTGATCACTGACAAGGTCATCATTTTGGAAGTCATATTAAGAGGTTATAAAAACCTCCATTGGGCATGCTTATGCCACTAATCAGCCTAACTGATATGTCAGTCTATCACTAGAAATAAACAATCAGACCAGGCCAAACACCACCACAATAATGCAAACATAAGCTACACATTTAACAGTACACAAATGTTTTTAAACGCATTGCACATTCAGTACAGATCTGTGGTAATCGACATGCACCAGCTCTTCGGTACAGCTAATCTTTGTGTATTACATGCTTAACAAGGCAGAGAGAAGGAAACAAGACCTGGATCAGAGTTTCCACTCGGCCCTCCAGGTCAGGCCCTCCTAATGAGACCCCCATCGGTGGAAGCGCAACACCGCCTGGAGGAATCTATGGTATGGAATATCATATCCTCCTCCAAATCTCATAGGAGCTCCAGAACGCTGAGTACATCTCCATGAATAAGAATATTACAGCTTAGTCTAAAAACAGCCAGCAGGATTTTAAGGTCTGTTGTAAATTAAAAAGGGTTCTTTTTAAAACCAATGACTGTCATAAATAATTAAATTTGGATCGATTATGTCTGAAGATTGAAAGTGAAAAAATGAATTGATTTACTCACTCTCAACCCATCCTAGATGTATATGATATTGGAACACAATGGGTGTTCTATTAAAAAATGTCCTGGCTAATCGAAACTTTATAATGGCAGTGATCGACAGCCCAAAAAAATGCATTTATCCATTATAAAAGTAATCCATACAGCTCCGAGGGGTAAATAAAGGCTTTCTGAAGTGAACCGTTTGTGTAAGAAAAAAAAAAGTATAAACTATAAAGTAAAATATCTAGCTTTAGGTGGACCACCTTTCATATTCATCTAACGGAAAAAGCCTAACTGGTTCAATGATGATGGAGTCGGACCTAGCGATTTGACTGCGCGAGCCATTAAACTTTCTTCATAAATTGAATACAGAAGGTGGTCCACTGGAAGCTAAATATTTTACTTCATAAAGTTTTAAATATGCATATTTTTCGTACACAAATCCATCGATTTTCTTCGGAAAGCCTTTATTAACCCCCGGAGCTGTATGGATTACTTTTGTAATGGATGGATGCACTTTTTAGGCTTCAAATTTTAAGCAGCCGTTCACTGCCATTATAATGCTTGGATTAGCCAGGACATTTTTAAGATATCTCTGTATATTAATATAACTATTAATCTGAAAGTCCTATACACCTAGGATGGGTTGACGATGAGTAAATTATGGGATAATTGTCATTTTTGGGTGAACCATTTAAGATGACAAAAGTAAGTAATGCTAGATTTTGTTTTCCTTTCACTTCTATTCTTGCACATGGGTACACACGCATTGTTCAATGCCTGGAATACATGTTTAGATGTTAAGATTAAGGGGTCTGATGATATTTTTCAACAGATATGCATCCACGGAGTTCTCACCTTCAGTGTGGTCAGAGGTACCCAGTCCCGTGTCCCCACTGTCCGCTGTGCTGGGCCGCCATCCAAAACGGCTCTGGAACTTCTCAGACACAGCAGGCGTCAGCCATTCCGTGTCGCAGTGCCCTGCTGGCACAGACAATAACCACACTATGTGATAATCTATTATGTTTATGAGGTACTTAACTTATATTCACATCCAGGATCTGTACCTGTGAGTTTGGGGTTCTGGTATTTCTGTGAAGTGGTCATTCCTGAAGCAGTCACCTGTGGATCGGATTCATTAGTTCATTTCAAAACAAAACAAAAAACATTGTCAAACAAAAAACGAGGAAGGGGGATATATTAAATCCAAAAGCAAAGTAAATACCATTTAGCTCCGCTGCAGAACTGTGAAATTAGCCAATATTTTTTAACAAAATGAAAACAAGCTAATAAAAAGAGCACAAAGATAAAAGCAGCGGCAAACAAATGGATAAATAAACATAATTTACTAATGTATATTATAATTATTAATAATATTATTATAATTAAAAGAATATATATTCGTAATAATAATATTACATACTATCCATAATAATATACATTTTGGTAATAGTGATTATTTAAATATACTTTTAGAAAGTAATCGAAATTTTTCATAGATAAACATTTTTTTAAATATCTTATTTGGAAAATTTACAGGCGAAAAATATTTTCCAAAGCTTATAGCTGGAATAGATATCAAAGTCAGAGTTCAATAGCGCGTTTTAGCACAATCAAAAAGCCAACAGAGAAATTGATTCAATGTTATCAAGAGATACCTAGATTATTAGGGCATTACACTCATTTAGATGTTATTAACTAAGCTCTCCGTGTGTTGCTGCTTTAAACAAACACTTTACATACCGCACAGATAGCTAACGTAGAGTTTAAAAGGTTGGTAAAAAAGTAAACAACTCCACGTACCTTAACTCATGGGCTGAAAGGGTCTTTACTAAAGTTAACAATGACGCGAAAACAGGCCAGAGGGACAATAACGTGCTTCATCACACGAGACACGCTCATTGGATGCTAATATCAACAACAAGGACACAAAGCAGTCAAACTAAACACGGCCTCGAGCTTCAAATACCCGCCGTGGTGCCCTGAAACTCTGGACTTTTTTTCAACCGTTATTCTTGTTCTTCCTCTGCGTTTGGCTCGTGTGCCACGTTGAGACCGCAAGCGCCCCCTTCCGCTTGCTTCGTGATCTGCAGACGGGCAAACCAGACTGTGAGCAGACCATGGAGCAAATGGTAAAGCAATGAAGTAATATTACTTCGCTACAGTACTTAAAAATACTTGAGTATTTTTTGGGTGAATCTGTACTTTACGTAAACTTTTAATTTTACTCCACTATATTTTGTAAATCTCTGTTTTCCTATCACTAATTCATTTGTTGACTATACTGCATAAATGCTGTCATACTAAGAGGATGCTAACAACATTAGTAGCTACCTCAAGCAGTTGTGTTAATGTGACACACACATGTCTGACCATCTATTTGCATTAGTTTATATCCAGCTGGTCATTTTTATGCAATTGCTATGCAGCAAAGTGGCATATTTAAAGATATTGACATGAAATAAAAAAATCATACTGTATCCTCATACAGCCGACAGAAACATAAATCAGAAACACATTCAATTTCATTTTTTTTATCATCACTGTAACATATTTTGATTAGATAATCATCAAGTGTTCTAAAATATAAGCAAATAAAGTGTGGAAGTACACATAGCCTATATAATATACTTATATATAATATACATATATAATATATAACTATATAATATACTATAATATACTAATTTCAATGCCTTTCTGTGTAAAGATGGCCATCTGAAAACATGATTGGATTTATCTGAAATGGTAACACTTTACAATAAGAGTCCATTTGTAACATTAATTAAGGTAGGCTAATACAAGTATTGTTCATTGATATTTAAAAATAAACTAATACATTTTAAGTTGTATCTTACATTAGTTAGGCTAATGGACTATGAATTAACATGATCAAGGTATAATTAATGTTTTTTACATTTAAAACTTACAATAAACATTAAGCCATTTTTTTAAATCAAAGAAAACTAATAGGAAGAAACAGAGTTATAACTGAACACAATCTTGCTGAACACAAACTGAACACAATCTTGTGTATAGTTTTTTTTTAAATATTGTTTTGCTTCTTTTGTATTTTGCATTTTACTTTCAATTTAATTAAGTATGTTTAATATGGAGGAAAAAAATACTTTTCATACTTAAATACAATAAATATCTTAAAACTTTTACTCAAGTAATTCTAAGCAGTGACCTTAACTCTAAGTTCTTAAGTTATTTTAGGCTGATGGCATAAAAGAACATTGGAAAACCCAACTCCAGTTTGGAGTAGCCTACAGATAGCTGGTTGGGAAACATTGACCCAGTCCATTTCAAAAGAATGTAAGTAAACTCAATTGCACTCCAGCCCAATAAGGGGAGCTTGTCTGCAAGTGAGTTCATGCACCTCCAACCAATGATTGAACAGAAGCAGCAATAGTCTATGAGCAGCAGTAATCGGCGGCACGTTGGCTGGGGGCAAACTGGCAAAGCAACGTTTATTCCCGTGTAATTATCCCAAAGTATTGATTTTGTGAATGATTGCACGCCGGTGCCCGCACGATAGATTGCAATGGCACCGGGTTGGCAAGAGATCGCTTCACAGCATGTGGAGCAGATAACGGGATATGTCAGAGAAACCCTGTCGACCGGCCTCGTCTATCTGAAGTCTGAGCTGGGAATAGATTTGGGCTTGAATCCTGATCTGTGCGCTCCATGGCTGCTCCTTTTAACGGCCTGGGTCGGTCTAGTTTTCATGCTAATTTTATGGGTCTCGGTCTGTCGTGGTTTCTCTAAAAGACTTACAGGGACAGAGACCGGAGACACCGACGAAAACACCGGTCCGGCGCAACCGGTGAAGAAGGCAGATGAGCCCAAGAGAAGGAACAGAAAGAAGAATTCTGAGAAGGTTTGCTTCGTTAGAGGGGGAGGGGGGTTAATGAATCGATTCTTTTGAATCATTTCATCAAGAATGATTCCATCAGATTCATTTAGCGCATGTTGCATCGTTACGCCTGTAGGTGGAGACAAGCGAGTGATTTAAGGCTTTTAACACAACCCTGGTTCATTCTAAACCCGGGTTAAAGGAGTCCTGGTTTATCTTAGTCACGTTTCACACTGCCCATACTAAAGCCAAGGTTAACAGTTAATCATGGGTATTTATAAACCATTTCAAAGTCCTTATTTGCGGCATCAGTGTTATATTGGACAAACGTCGCACATTTACGAAAGGCTCTAGCATCGCACGTCCTCATATTGCACATAATTGCTTACTGTAATATCAAGGTTTATTTTCTGAGTGAACTAAAGTAACGTTACTCGAATTGTAGCGTTTTCCATCGCTGTTGGTTATTTTTTCCCATCATACGCAGAAACGACTATACTGTTCATCGCGCGGTGTTTCCGTGACAGCTCAAAGCGGCTCAAAGCTGTGAATGTAAGGCGAATCATTGAATCATTAACTCAAGCGATTCATTCGAAATACTCAGTTCATTATCAAAACACCATTACCTGACATTCAGGCATCCAAATGATATTCAAAATAACTGTCAAATGGCATTTGAATGAAGTCACCACAATTACTAAAATATTAGCAGTAACTCTACTATCGTGTTTTATTAGTCAGCTGTTTTCTAAATGTTTTACAGAAAGCCCAGAGAAATGGACTTGCTGTTGAACCACAGGAAGAGTTAGATGATCAAGAACTACCAGAAGTGAAGACTGACAAGGTCATTATATTTATAATTTCGCCCAAAAATGAAAATATTGTAAATTATTTGTCCTGACGTTCCCTGATGGTTTTAGGCAAAGAAGAATAAGAAAAAGCAAAAGCCTCCTGCAAAAGAGAAAAAATCTTCTATATCGGTTGATGGCAAAGAACCTGATGAAGGTATTTTGATTAATATGAATCTCCTACTTTATAAATGGTACACACACACACACATGTGACGTTATTTGCTTAATAAATACTTGTGACTGAGAACTTGAATTTCATTTGCATACAGTGGTTGGAACATGATTGTCATGGTAATTTAATCTGTCAGGTACCTGGGAGACCAAGGTCAGTAACCGTGAGAAACGACAACAGAGGCGGAAGGACAAGACTCCAGGTGATGGGTCAGGCAGCCCAGTGGCAACAGCGGCTTTGACTGCCATTAGTCCTGTGGAGCAGGTCCAGACCACCCCAGAAGAACCAGAAACCACCATCACCACCACTGTTTCTACACCTCCAGTACAGAGAGAAGTGGAGGGTATGTTTTTCAGCTGGAATTAGTTTGAAAACACTCATGATCACCGTTTATAATTCATTACAGTTGTGAATACATAATGGGGGGAGAATCTAAATATTTTTTCCCTCAACGGTTTAGTTGACCAACCTGAAATTGAAGCAAGTTTTGTACAAGACACTGTCATTCCTCAAGGTAATCAATCAAATGTTAACAGATTGTAATGTGAAATATAGATGGACTCATTTGATTGTTTTTGCTTGTATTGGTCATGATAGTGACACCATGTTGGGAGGAGGTGCTGACTGTTAACAGTCCTAGCTGGAGTGATCTTGGCCCGCAGCTTCCTCCTCAGATGGCCAGTGTTCAGGCAGATGCCTGCACCAGCATGACTGTCCCTACTGAGCGTCAGACAAGTGAACCCTCTGTCTGGCCCCAAGACATGGAAGGTATTGAGGAAAAAAAAGTTTTTAGGAATCACAATTTACTGGGCATATTTAAAAGGGCATATTTTGTCTTATTATATGCATCTTGATGGACTGGTTGAGCCTTGGTGCTCATACAGGAGATGCATGGATTGAATCTGACTTGCAAATTTATTGTCTCTCAAAGTCTTTATTTAAACTTCAAACTTATATTTAGTTATAATTATATATTATAATTAAATATTTATATTATATATAAATATTTAGTTTAATTAGTTACTTCTGAAAATGTTAACGATTACAAGGGGGTTACATCTGAATATTTTCTGTAAAAAGCTAGCATATGTTGAATATAATTTCCCTTCATATACACATATCAGTAAGAAGATAGACCATGTTTTTTACTACAGCATAAGGATCTAGAATTATAGTTATCAAATGTAACTAAATATAACTATTAGAGGGTAAACCTGCCTCATTTAAATGTAAAAAAAAATATAAACAGTTGAATATATTCATTGCAAATTTAGAAAAGTAATCAGTTACATTACTTTAATAAAGTAATTGAAAAAGTGACACTACGTATTGCATTTTAAATAGGGTAACTTGTGATCTGTAACCCATTACATTTCCAAAGTAATCTTCCCAACACGGTCATAATTAACTCTTTTTGTACTATTCAGTGAGATTTTATTTTATATTTTTTTTAAATGAATACTTTTATGCAGAAATGCATTAAATTGCTCAAAAGTGATAGTAAAATGTTACAAAATATATTTCCCATTTTAAGAATGAATTGTGAAAACATTTATCATGGTTTCTATTTTAAAAAAATGTTAATCAGCATATCGGATTTCAACAATGATGCTAATAATACACGTTTCTTGAGCAGCAAATCAGCATATTAGAAGATTTCTGAGGGATTATGTGACACTGAAGACTTGAATTATGATGTGAAAAATTCAGCTTTTTTGTAAATAAAAATATTTTAAATATATTAACATAGAACAGTTATTTTAATATATAATACTGTTCACAATATTAAAATTATTGTATTTTTTGTAAAATGCATGTAATTTTCATAAGTATAAGAGATTTCTTTGTATATACATAGTATGTATGTAAATACAAATTGGTTAATTCAAAAATATATATACATATTCTTAATACAGGCTCATGGACCATTGTGGATGGATCTCATATTCCAGTTTCATTCAGTGGATTGACTGCTGGTAAATACAAATTCATGAAATAAAGTAACTAAACTGTAGCTCTGCTCATTCAGCCAGGGGCTGTTTCTCTGTGTCATTTAATCATGTACAGTGTCTCCAGTTCCATTATGATCCGTCGTATAAAAATAACTAGATCCGTAATAAACAAACTTCTCTCTGTGTTTACAGTCCCTGATCTGAGTTGGAGTGCTCCTCAGCCTCCTGTACCAGTGGATGACGAGTGGTCTGGAATAAGTAAGAATCTATACATACCCAGAACCTGCTTTCATTCACATATACAGAGTTACTAAGAGCGCTGTTGTGTTTCTAAGAAAGCACATCTGCAGATCCATCGTGCGATTGGGACGCTCCGTCAGAGGAGTGGGGGAACTATACTGAGCAACAGCCCGTGAGCACACTGCCGCTGGAGCCGCCAGTCCCCGAAGTGGCACAGGTCAGTCCTGGAAGTGGCACAGGTCAGTTTGTTGTGCAGCTGTAGGCCTGTGGAAACAAACTTAATTTGTACCTCTGGATTAATAATGACAAGGAATCAAAATCTTTGTATGATCTGAGTTGAGAATCCAGAATCTGTTTCTACATTTAGAAATACTGATGGTGATGAGAGAGATTGGTGTTGCAATTTTTTACAAACTGCAGGGGGGTTGTCTGTTGATATCTAATAATTATATCATTAAAAAAAAAAAAAAAAAATTTAAACCGAACAAAAATATTTTATTTGTTTGTCATGTGACCATTCACCAATATCAAAGGACATGCTAACGGGGTGAAATATTAAATAAAATATTAATTGAAAATATTTTAGATCAAAGGGGTTTGGCTGAAGGGGAAAAAAGGGAATCCTTGGTTTTGTTACTAATGTAGACCCATTAAAGAACAAATGAGTTGATGACGACAAATCTGAACCACTCAGAGAACCACTCTGATTTGGTTCTTTTAATGAATCAGAAATAAAAAAATTAATGCATTAAAGATGAACAGTTTTGAGTAACGCGTTACAAAGTTAGTTACAAATTAGTTAACATGAACTAAAGAAGTAAAATACTTCTAAAGCTAATGAATATATTTTTAAAGGAATAGTTCACTTTAGAATTAAAATTTCCTGATAATTTACTCACCCCCACGTCATCCAAGATGTTCATGTCTGTCTTTCTTTAGTTGAAAAGAAATGGGAAGCATTTTCTCCATATAATTGACTTCAATGGGGTACAACGGTTTGAAGGTCCAAATTGCAGTTTTAATGTATAATGTAGTATAATTTTTTTTATATTTCTATATAGTTTCACTAGATAATGTAGTCTATCTTTATCTTTTTTTATATTTCTATATAGTTTTACTAGATCATGTAGTATATCGTTTTCTTTGTATAATTTGATTGTTTCGTTAAATAATGTAGAGTCCTTTGAATCTGCACTGACAAAGGAATGTACCCCCTTGAAGTTCAATATATGGAGAAAAATCCTAGAATGTTTTCCTCAAAAACCTTCATTTCTTTTCAACTGAAGAAATAAAGACATGGACATCTTGAATGACGTGGGGGTGAGTAAATAATCCCAATTTTAATTCTGAAGGTAACTATTCCTTTTGAAATCAAAAGTTGTATATGTAAATATTATTCAGTGGACATGAACTAACAAGAAATAAATACTGTAACAAATGTATTGCTAACAATAACTAATGGGACCTTATTGTATATTGCTGCCCAGTTTTGTTGTAAATATATTTTGACTGAACATGGTTACTAAAATAGTACGGTTAAAGAATCGTGAATGGAATCAGAATTGAGTAAATCCTGACAATTCACATTCCTATAAACAAGCAGTTGAACCCAGGCTGAACGTTGTATTTTTTATTTCTCTCCATTAAACAGGAGTCGGATAATGATAATGAGAAAGACGAAGCAGGTGCCCCTGGTAGCGGTAAAGCTAAGAAGAAGAAAAAGAAGAAGAAGAAGGTGGAGGATGCTGGACCTTCTGCTCAGGTGAGGATTTTTCCAGAAATTATTCAGAAAAAACTGATCAGTTACTACAAACCTAATGCAGAAAATCATTCAGCTGCAGGTGAGGGCAGAGAGAGACACGAGCGTTGCGACGCCGGCACAGAACATGACGGGAAATGTCTCGGCTGCCATAACAGGGGTGAGAACTCTGTTTTTCAACATTCATCTGGCTATTAGCAACAAAAATAGATCCTAAAGTTGTCATCGTCACAGCCACCGTCAGCTCCAGTACAGACGCAACAGAGAACGAGTGGACCTGAGCCGACCGACAAATCCACTCCTGTACCAACACAAAGTACGTTCAACCACCATATAAGAGCATTTACATTTAAAGTGCCCAATTATGCTTTTTCAAAGGTTTCTAATTTTCCTAACATTTAGATTTCCATATAATAAACATAGTAGCATCACCTCGTGTCACAGTGTCTGAAACGGTTCAATAAAGGATCCGGTCTCTCTAAAGCCCTCTGTTCTGAGAGCCTACTCTGCTCTGATTGGTCTGATTGCCCAGTCTGTTGTGATTAGTCTACCGCTTACAGCACGTGTCAGACACGATAGGCTTCCTCAGCACTTGTATACAAAAAGTTCATTTTAGACATGCGTATCTTCTGTTGTATTTTATGACAACACTGGCAGGAAATAATATTAACCTTTGTCATTTGACACACTGTTATGTGTGCTACTTGGAATTTCCAATACAAGCATCTTGAGGTGCATCTACACAACACGGGATATTACCGTAATGTTGTCTTACTAAGAAAAGTTGAATTTAATCAGAAAAGGGGTCTACAGTTAAGTGGATAAAATCACTACTTACTGTTTGCAGGAATATGGTTGGAATCGGCCCTTTCTTCAGTTTTAGACGCTGAGCGAATCCGGCTATATTGCCCCAGGTTAGGAAAACTCTCTGTGATGAAATGGGCTGAGCAAACAAACAATTTTGAATTTAAATTGCTGCGGTATCCGATTGTAAATAAACATCAACCATGACTGTTGACTTTTTTTTAATCTGTGGGAAGGGTATGAAAAGTCCTCACGTCCCCTGCACAGCCCGGATCATAACATCTATCTCCATGATCTGCCGTTTTCGCTTTCCTCATGTAATGCTTGTTTATCTGCTGAACTCCCGACGGCTGCGCAGTTCTGCCTGACAATGAACATTGGCTGACATGCAAATGTTGGGGGCGTACATATTAAGGATCCCAGCGATTGTGTCACTTCTTGGCGTTATGTTGAAAATGGCCTGTTTTTCAGTGGTGTTCTTCACAAACAAGATTTACATTTGAAGGAGTAGGCAGTGGCGTTTCAGACTCACTGTATGTGATGTCTATGTACTGAACTCTTTTTATTTAAATATGGCACGGTTAATTAAATATTTCATTCTAGGGCACCTTTAAGGCAGTTCAGAATCAATTCTTTCTTTTGGGAGACAAATAAATTTTTCATGAGCTTTGCAGACCTTTTAAATTCACAAACTGCTTTATTGCTCACAACATGAAACGTCATCCCCATTTAATCACTTTTTATCTCTTTTCGACCAGAAAAAACAGATGACAGCTGGGAGTCCCCGAAACCCCCAGTCAAAAAGAAGAAGGCTAGAAGAGAGACATGAAGAGAGAACATATGCAATCTTGGGGTTGTACAGAATTTCATACTTCCTGAGTGACTCGTTTTTTGATACCCTTAACCCACAGTGTTGTGAATCCCATCCTAGTGTCCACATCCCATTAGGTATATCTAGAAAATGTACTGTAACGTCACGTGAAGGGACGCTTCATTCAGATTTAGTTCTTTTTTTTTTTAATGTATGTTAACTGCTAATTATACAGTCAATTTGATTTGTATTTGCAGAAAATGTTTTTGAAGATCCTGGTGGTCCTCATAAAGCACTAGGGAAGCATCAAGAACACTTAAGATATACGCACAGAAACCTATATATCATTGAGCTGTTACATGAGAGCGATCTCACTTCATTCATGAAACACCGAAGCGGATTAGAGTGCACTAACTTAGCCGGTTTGTTTTGCTATTGCTAGGAGGAAAAGCAACATATCAAGCCATATGTAAAAACCGTACCGAGAGACTCGATGCTGGTGAGCACGAGTAGATGACGCTATTACAGACAACTTCTTACCCTACGCTTTGGTGAAGTAGTAGTGACGTCGGCCGGGTTTTTCGTGATCAATGTTACACCAGGTACAGCAGTGTCAGGAATTTTCAATGCCTTAACTTGTGTTGTGCAAGATGGCAGCAACGATCTGTCAGCTGCATGCAGTTTCCTCTTTCGTATTTATTGGTTAATATAAGTCATGTTTAACGAATAATGAAGATTAAAGAGTTTCTTTGCACAGCTGTGTTGATGTATGATTATTCTGTTTTAAGCTTTATTTTCACTCAAAAAGGGAAACTGTCTTCGTTCCAAAGTTCTGTGGAACCCGCAAGATATTTTAAAAATGATTGTTTTGTTTTTTTATACAACAAAAGTATATGGGTTCCACTGATTTCAACACTGGACAATTTTCTTTAAATATTGGTAACTTTACAATAAGGTCTGATTTGTTCATATTGAGTTAAAGGGCAAGTTCACCAATGTAATTAACATTTTCCAGGTCCAGAAAGGTAGTAAAGAAATCGTTAAAATAGTCTGTGACTCCAGTGGTTCAACCTTAATATTATGAAGTGATAAGTACTTTGTGTGCAAAAAACAAACAAATTATGACTTTATTCAACAATTTCTTCTCTTCCATGTCAGTCTCTGGCGCTGTTCACATTGAGTAGAGCTTCTAAGTTCCACATCAGAATGCTGGCTCGCTATTGGACACCAGGGGCGTAGCACCAAATTTTGGGCCCTGGGTACAAACCATCTTGCTGGGCCCCCGTACCGTGTATGTATAGAAAACTGACTTCTAAGGCCCCCCCCCCTGCCTCGGGCCCTGGTTACTCGTTACCCTTTATCCCCCCAGTCCCACGCCCCTGTTGGACACTGTTCACATGTGTGATGCTGACACAGGAGCTGGCAAATCATTGGCCAATACTAAACCGGCATGCTGGCGTAAAAACCCAGAAGCATTGCACTGTTTACAAAGTGAACAGGGACTGACATGGAAGAGAAGAAATTAAATAAATTTATTTTTGTTCATTTTTGCACACAAAACGTATTCTCAATGCTTCATAACATTAAAGGGATAGTTCACCCAAAAAAGGAAATTAGTCTAAATTAGAATTAGACCACATTGACATACATTATACAAGCAACAGTTGCAGTTAAAAATCATTTGTGTTCTACTAAAGAAACTAAACCATCATCTTTGATGCACTGGGGTAGCAGATAAATGCAGGTAGCACATCAAATGTCCATTTTTGGGAGAACTATCCCTTTAAGGTTGAACCACTGGAGTCGGTCTTGTAGAAGCAGGGTGCGTTTCAATCAGCTCCCTAGTTCAGCAGTCAGGGCACTGATCAGGGAATAATTAAATGGGCTGACTCCCTCATCGGGGCCCTGGCTACTGGACGAGGGAGCTGATTGAGACACACCTGCAGTCTGTATGCCTTAGTGCCTGATTATATACCTGAGCCATGGAAGTGATTGGAACTCCTGAATTCAATGATTTGGAAGGGTGTCTCACTTCCAATACTTTTGGCAATATAGCGCATTTTATTTAAATATGAGGATGAGAAATAAATCACTCAAAAATAACATGTTTACATTTAATAAGTTTAAGATGGATAAATGTGGTATCACTTTACAATAAGATTCATTAGTTAACATGAACTAAATGATCTGCACTTTTAAAGCATTTCTTTATCGTTGTTAATATTAATTTCAACATTTACTAATGCATTATTAAAATATTGTTAACATTAATTAATGCAGTGTGAGCTAACATGAAAACCACGAACAGCTGTGTTTTTATTATCTACCTTTAAGGATTAACTAATGCTGAACAGAAGTGTTGTGGTTAGTTCATGTTAACTAATGCAACCTTATTATTGTAGAGTGTTGCCATAAATGCTGTAGGAAATATTGTTTGCTAGTTTTTGTTAGTTAAAAGATAACACTTTACTACAAGGCTTTTTCAGTGACCGATAAGATATTGCTCACGTGATACAATGTAATGTATGCAAGATGTCTGCAAACTTCCTGAAATGAAAATGTTACTTGATTGATGAACAATTAAAAACTAACTTTATATAACAACACAATGAATGCATTGCATTCACAAAGCTGTCTGTAGAAATTGTGTTTACGGAAGCCTTTCAGATTGGATCTGTGGTAAAATTTCCATAAACGTCACGTGGTACTTTTCCAATCAATGCTTCCTGACCTCAGAAATATGCAAACAAGGAGGTTGACCAAAGATTCACACATGAAATCAGTGTGAAATCTCAAAGTTGACTATCCAGGGTGATGTGTGACGTGTCCCAACATTAAGATGGCACTGAATTTGTGTTAAAAAAACTTTAAAAACGTTAAACTTTTTAAAAAAAAAATTATATGACGGGTTGTAAAGAGTTTTTTGGCAGCACTTTAATCCATCTTTTAAAACGTAAAAAAAAGTTGAGTGAGTTTTACAACACACCAATCACAAAACACACGAGCCATTTAGTACATTTACATCTGCTTTATTAAATCATCATAAGGCCGCTGAGTACTGTGCAGACTTCATAAAGAGAAACAAATGCCCCGCGTTAAGAGCACAGCCCACTGAAGAACTCTAAGATAACTGACGCCCAGTAAGGCACATTTAGAAGCATCTGATCCATCATCCCACCTGAGTAGTGTGCAGCCTGTCATCTGTACACATCAAACTATGTCATTCATGACTGAACAACTGAGGATTTTCAAAGTACCTTCTATGACGATGATCTGAATAGTTATCAAATATAAATTCTCAATGTGAAGAAGATATCTCAAATCAAAAATATTTACGGCCATTACACTCAGGTGATATTCTATGATCCAATAGACTTGGGTAAGGGACAAGTTCGTTTAACCTGATCATTAATGACCAACTTAACCTTTTGTAATTAAGAAGAAAAAAAGACTATTACAGTAAGCAAAGAAAATAAAATAAAACATGCTTGTTAAAAATAAACAAAAGATTTTTTGGTATCTGCCTCAATGACATCCAATGACCCAACATCCTATTTTTCAAATGCCCCATTTACAAGCTTCCAACAGCATACAGATTAGTAAAGAGGGGAGCGATACCTCCACCCTTCACATTCACACAGAAAACAGCAGCAATCGGAAAACAATGCATGATCGAGTTCCCTACGTCTCACAAACGCAAATCTGAGATGCAAGTATGCCTTCTGTCATTTACTTGCCACACATGCGCAGATCAGTCTGAAACATCCGTGTTTCACAGAGTCCGTTTCACCAATGACTGAACAATTCAGAAGAAGTTTGGAGGTTAGGCAAAAACAAGGTTAACATTAGCCAGTTAAGGCCAGGATTCAATATAATTTTGCGGTAACATCTTTAAATATGAATTTTCAATATATTTCCAGTTTCTTTTGTCATCCGTGTCAGTCAGCAAGAATGTACTTATTTTTTTCAGGATTAGGCCATAACGGGTCTCATTTATAAACAAGCAGAACAATCATTGTGTAAATTGTTCGGTTGCATTGAATGAACATTAGCACATGCAATTCAAGCGAATAGTTTACATAGGAATGGTTTTATGACTGATAGCACAAACGATTCAATGCAACAATTTATGTTAAAAATATTTTACAAACATTTGTGTTTTAAATTTTGAAAATGCAACGATTTATGCAAGAATGGTTTAACATATATTAACGAATTTAACTGAATGCAATAATTTATGCACGAATGGTTAAGGACATTCACGCATTCAAATCATTGTAACAATTGTCATTAAAATGGTTTAAGAATTGTAACATTTAATTGAACGAAAAAATGTACATTGATTTCACGATTGTTAGCGCATTCAATTCGTTACACCAATTTACACATTTAATTTAACGCAGCAGTTTACGCAAGAATGGTTTTAGTGCATCGGAGTCAAGGAGCAATTCATGTAAAAGTGGCTTTACGAACGTCAACACATTCATTTCAATGCAACAATTTAGATTTAAATGTTTTTGTTTCGTTTTTGTTTGTTTTTTCCAAAAAAACTTTAGGGTATTTTATTCCACAGAGCAAAAGGGCTTAAAGGGATAGTGTACCCAAAAATGTAAAGGAGCCTATGATTTACTCACCCTCAAGTCATCCTTGGTGTATATGACAATCTTCTTTCGGACGAATACTATCGGAGTTGTATTTAAAAAATGCCCTGGCTCTTCCAAGCTTTATAATGGCAGCCCAAAATTTGATCGATGGGTTTATGCAAGAAAAATATCCATATTTAAACCTTTATACAATAAAATATCTAGCTTCTGGTGGACCGCCTTCCATCTTCAACTTACAAAGAAAGTTAACGACTCTTGCAGTTCAAACATCTTGCGCTACGTCACACTTTTTTTTTCGTAAGTTGATTATGGAAGGTGGTCTGGTGGAAGTTAGATATGGAAGGTGGTCTGGTGGAAGTTAGATATTTTACTTTATAACATTTTAAATATGGATTTTTCTCTTACACAAACCTATCGATTTGCTTTAGAAGGCCACGGAACTGTGTGGATTACTTTTATAATGGATGGATCACTGCCATTAGAAAGCTAGGACATTTTTAATATTACTCTGATTGTATTAGTCTAAAAGAAGAATGTCATATACAAACGTTGGATGGCTTGAGGGTGAGTAAATCAAGGGTACATTTTTATTTTTGGGTGAACCATCGCTTAAGAATGGTCTTACCAATAATATACACGTCCATTTCATAAATGAGAAAATGCCTTTCTTAAACCTTTCGAGATGAGGATTCAAGACAAAATCTTTGAATAAATGGGACAAAGCATGCACGCTTCACGAAGCCAACCCGAACGGAAACGTGATGCACTCTGCAATGACGTGACATTCGCTCACCAATAAAGGATACACAGCTACATTCAACAACCCCATTACTAATCCAAAGCCAAAGACGAAACCGCACACAGCCAGGCGATCATAAAAAATAAAACAATACTCATGCAGATAAAATACAACGTGTTGAGTAATTCATGAAAATGAGAGGCAGAGTGTTGATTACAAAAGCCAATGTTATTACTAAGACAACCAAAGGCAAAAAGGAGAAGATCAGTATATGTAGAATGGTTATTACTACCAAAGAGGCCAGTTCTGAGTGCGTTACTCAAAATGGTAGATATGTAACAAAATATCACTCCACCTGCCTGGATAACAATACAGTACATAATTAAAAGTACTAATTTACTGAACAGGCACCAGACTCACAGAGTAGTGCAGCAAACAAGGTTGCTTATGCAGTACGTCGGCCTGCTTTACTATTTCCATCACATGGCAGAATACGAATTTGAACCTTCTCTAAGCGTCGGCCTCACCCTACTGCAGGAGGCCGAACCTACGTTTCAATCATCATGAATGAAATGTTAAGAGAGAGTGCAGCTTGATTCTAAGGCAATAGAGGTTTTTAAATGGTGCCCATGGGCACAGAGGATGTATGAACAGTCTCTCCGTCAGGAAACACATCCTTCCTGCAGAGTGGTCAGTATGCGATCCGATGAAGTTTCTGCAGCATCCTGACTGATAAAGTGAACCAGTGAGCACAGGATCAAAAATGTCAAACTTTGGAGAAAAAGAGAAAGAGGACAGAGAATCGTGGGACCACTGGCTGGGACCACCATTAGAGAAGAAAGTCTGTGGTGCAGTAAAGGCATGATGTCCCGTGAATTCACTGGCCATGTGCATGTGGGCGAGTGGTCTGCAGGCAGTGTGGCACTGGTGCTAGAACCTGTGCCTCGGAGATACACAAGAATGCTGGGAGCCAGCTAAGAAGCAGTCTTTTTTTTGGGCGGGTGCAGCCCTGCCTCTGTGCCAATGTTGACCGTGATGTTGGTGAAAAGCAGTTGATAATCCCGGGACACGATCTCATACTCCACCGTATTCATACCGTCATTTTTCCACGTGTGCCGGGTCTTAGCCAACATGTTGAACCTGCATGAGAGTAAACGGTTTAAACAGAAGAAGTACTGGGAGAGGATGTCATCACTTTAAAGGCAAAACTTGTTAAGGTCACATTTAACTTTGTTTGGTGAACTTTGCGGGCGAAATGCAGTCATTTCAATAGGAATTAATGCAAATGGGAATTTCGGGCAAAACATTGCGCCACATTGACCAATAGAAAGCTGCTTGGTTTGAAAGTGACTTCTGTGCGAGCTGTGTGTCATATAGGGATGCACAATTAATCAAATTTATAATCGTGATTACGAAGGCTATGCAAATTGTTCAAAGCCTCGATTACAAAAAATGAAACACAGTGAACACCACTTAAAAAGCCGTGAACACCGCCTATATATTTACTCCATGAACTAACTAACAGGGCAAACAGTGATTGACGGACCCCTCAACCTTTATGCTAAGGAGAAAATCCAACGCAACTTTGAGCGGACCAAGCAAAACAGGATTATGTATTTCTGCTCAGCTAGTGACGTTGGACATCAACCACACAGCGAACACTAATACTCTCATATAAATGTCTACCTCCTTTGTACAACAGTTCTACCTAATAACATAATTGACAGGACCGTTAAAAAGATCGTGAGCTGATCAAGACGGAAAATATGAGAGCTGAGTGCTCAGGCTCTGGCGTTCTCAGCGTCGTCACAATTAATGTCTGCTGAGCCATCAAAACAACAAGTGCAGCTTGTTGTCACTGGAGAGCGAATGCAACTATGAAAATGACCCTAGGGGCATATTTAGTTCTCGGGGGACCACCCCCTGATGCCTAGTTCCTAGAAATACCTGGTGCAAAAGCCCCTATTATTGTACCATGCATTTTTACTTTTTTCATTTATTTAAAGAAGAAACCTAACCCTTGTATAGAATTAATGCTACAGAATTGCTTTACAAGTATTACAGGAATGTAGAGTGTTTTCAGCATGTTTATATATATAAATATGCAGTTGCTTCAAACAATGGTATAAAGCTATTCAAAACATAATTTAGTGTAAATTGTGATAATCGTAATTAATAAATCGCAATTTCAAGGAAATAATTGACAGGTTGACAATTACAGGTCCTTCTCAAAAAATTAGCATATTGTGATAAAGTTCATTATTTTCCATAATGTAATGATAAAAATTAAACTTTCATATATTTTAGATTCATTGCACACCAACTGAAATATTTCAGGTCTTTTATCTTTTATCGATTCCAGACCTTGGGGGACCTGCGGAAGCAGTGGACTGAGTCTGGAGTAGAAACATCCAGAGCCACCGTGCACAGGCGTGTGCAGGAAATGGGCTACAGGTGCCGCATTCCCCAGGTCAAGCCACTTTGGGCTACAGAGAAGCAGCAAAGTACTTTTTTCGGATTAAAGCAAATTTTGCATGTCATTCGGAAATCAAGGTGCCAGAGTCTGGAGGAAAACTGGGGAGAAGGAAATGCCAAAATGCCTGAAGTCCAGTGTCAAGTACCCACAGTCAGTGATGGTCTGGGGTGCCATGTCAGCTGCTGGTGTTGGTCCACTGTGTTTTATAAAGGGTAGGGTCAATGCAGCTAGCTATCAGGAGATTTTGGAGCACTTCATACTTCCATCTGCTGAAAAGCTTTATGGAGATGATTTCATTTTTTAGCACAACCTGGCACTGCTCACAGTGCCAAAACCACTGGTAAATGGTTTACTGACCATGGAATTACTGTGCTCAATTGGCCTGCCAACTCTCCTGACCTGAACCCCATAGAGAATCTGTGGGATATTGTGAAGAGAAAGTTGAGAGACGCAAGACCCAACACTGCATTGAAGCAGTCATTTCTGCAAATGGATTCCCGACCAAGTATTGAGGGCATAACTGAATATAATTATTTGAAGGTTTTATTGGTCGGATGAAATATGCTAATTTCATGAGCTGTATGCCAAAATCATGAGTATTAAAACAATAAAAGACCTGAAATATTTCAGTTAATGTGCAATGAATCTAAAATATATGGAAGTTAAATTTATATCATTACATTATGGAAAATAATGAACTTTATCACAATATGCTAATTTTTTGAGAAGGACCTGAATGATTTTGCCATAATCGCGCAGATCTAGTGTCATGTCACACTATTGTGACTATCACTACAACAGACAGTGGAGGGGGTTTTTTTACTGTGAAATTTCGCCAATGCGACCGCACCTTTAGAATGTTGTGAAAATGTTGTTGTGCATTTATCAGATGGTTTGTAAGGCGAGTCTACCTTTTGGGATTCACTTCATTGCCTTTGTCGTGCTTGTGTTTGATCATCTTATATCGGCCCACTTTTAGAGATGGACGACTGATCAGCATTCCTCCGAGTGAGACCCTGAAAAGATGAAGAATGTTAAGACAAAAAAGCAGAAGGAGACGATCAGGATTGGGTAACTGTGGGCCACACCCTCAGGAATCTGCATTTACCATTTAAATCAGGAATGGCAGGAAGAGGATTTTACTGAATTTTGAAGAAATTTTAAACAGGTAATGAATTCTAGATAATTAGGGGGAAATATTTTGTAAATGTGATAAAATACACTACTGTTCAAAAATTCGGGGTCTTTTGAAAGATGCACTGAATTTATCACAAAAATAATTAATCCTGACTAAATATATCACAGGTTTCCCAAAAATAATAAGCAGCATACCGGTGTTCAACATAATAATAATAAATATTTATCGAGCACTAAATTGGCATATTAGAATGATTTCTGAAGGATCATGTGACACTGAAGACCAGAGTAAAGATGCAGAAAATTTCACAGGAATAAATTACATTTAAAGTATGTTAAAATAAAATATTTTTACTGTATTTTGAACAAATATATAGAACAAAACAAATAATAAATATATCTTACTGACCACAAACTTTGGAACCGTAGTGTATATATGCTAAAATGCTTGAAGTGGCATTTAAAAACATTTATCTAAATCTTCAAACTTGACCTACTGATGTAAATAAACATGGCAATAAAAATAAAATGCAATAAAATATAATAAAATACAATAAAAACGGCTAACATTGTTTAAGTGACTGCTCAAGTGTAATACTATGATCATAATGTAAGGAAAGCACGTCACATGTATCTGATCTATTTTTAGTGGCATGCAGTGTGGGATTTGACTGTTCATAGATTAAGTGTTCTTTCAGATGGATCACATATACAGACGGTCTTCAGGAGGCAGGGTTAGTTTAGTCGGTTACAACATTTCTGTTTAAACGGTTAGGAAGTTAGTCATTGCACACATCCCTAGTATGTGTCCAGAGAACTGAATTAGGTGTCCATGTGGCTCTGTGTGCACACAGAAAACAGAGAGAGGAGATGCACACTTTGCAATATCAATTCTGAAACTATATTGTGCAGCCCATTTTAATTTATTCGCATTTTAACTGATTTTAAATGTTTAACACAACAATATTTGATCCTTTGTGGCTGAGCTGTGACTTTTATCAAACATCAGGGGCCGTATTCACAAAACATCTTAAGGCTAAAATAACTCCTAACTTGCCGATTTAGGAGAAACTAGCTCCTAAATCTATGAAACACTAGTAGGACTAGAAACACTAGTCAAGAGTACTCCTAAGCCACTAAGACCAAATCAAACAATCATAACGGCTGTTGCCGCAATCCGCCCAAAGACACTATACAACACTGAGGCAATAGTGATATTTATTTAAATAGATATCTTTATTTAAAAATAATAATAATAATGTCAGATTACCTGTGCTAGTTGTTTTTACGAGTTCACACTTTGACTGGCTATCTGAAGTGACCGAGGGCTCGGAGATCGGAATTTAGCCCAAACCCAGAGTTCTGCCTCGTATTGCAGATGAAGAGTGAGGAACGGGGTGGCGGAGGGATGAACTGTAGTAACTCACGTTAGGCGAGTCAGCTCTAGGCTGTCTATATACCTCCTCTCACACTGATTAGATAGACAGTTTGAACATGCTCCTCACAAACTTTGTTTAAAAAAAAAAAAATTCGCTTGAATTCTGCAATCTCTCGAGATGCACACGTTAGAGTCTGACAATTAGCTGAACATATACTAGTTTAATTAGTGACGCAGCCTACTTTTTAAAAATCTTTCCTCTTTAATATTTAATAATCTTTAATATGGCAACATTTTAATTTGAAAACTTTTTTTTATATATATATATGGCAACATTCTTATTTTAAACATTTTATTTGAATATAGCAACCTTGTTCAACAAAATATATCTATTTAAATCACCTCCCCTATTAGCCAATCACTGTGGTCATAGTTATTAAGCCTGATGACATCATCTATTGCAACGAGGTCAACCCCGGCCTTACTCTTAGCTTAAGACTTCTCTCTTCCCTAGTAAAAGTTGCTCTCAGCAGCTTTGTGAATAGGTTTTAAGAGGAAACTGATAACTAAGAACTTTTACTGCCATTTAAGAGGACTCTTAGTGACAAGGCGAAATGTTTTGTGAATCCGGCCCCAGACCACACAATCATCCTTATAAAGCAGACAGTAACACACCATCAGATATGGACCCTCTAGCTTTGAACTTGACAAAGCTAGGAAAGACGTGGTTCACGGCCAGCTGTATCACATGAACAGATCTCATCCTACACAGACCTCTCCATTAACGCACACACACACAAACACACACACAATCAACCTACCAAAGCAAATAAAACACTCCCTCACTCACCGGACGCCAATGTCGTCGTCCTCACCACCCCAGCCCCAGTAATTGTTTGGAAAACCATTCATCTTGAGGTATTGATCAGGGGTCAGAGCCGACACTCCTCCAAAATACATCTTATAAGGCAGTCTGAGTGAAAACAGGAAGGAGAAATGCATAAAAACACTATAAATGCATGCATTCGGTTTAGTACAGTGACTTATGGTTTGTGTTTTATGAGTGTTTATTCAACTATAGGTATTTTAAATTTGTTATTTGAAAGTCACAGTAAAAAGTGTCTTTTATGAGTATTTATTTTGCAATTTTAAAATGCTTTCAAATGTATATATTTTTGTGAGAATCCAAAAAATAACTACATATTCATTTAATTTGTAACATACCTAAAATGTTAAGAGTCATTTTAAACCAGAAATACATATATATGAGCTCAGTTTACAACATGTACTATTTGTGTGTTGAAGTAGAATGCAGGGAAATGAAGTCAAATGATATGCAGACAGAGAGCAGTTGTAGCCAAGACAGAACACTGACTTGTAGCCAAATTTGTCCATGGCAATGGCGGCATGTTTTGGGTAAGCGTCGCAGACGTAAGTGTTACGGTCGTCCTCGGGAATGAGGTCCACGTCGTGAAAGAAGAGGCAGTCCCAATCCTCATCCCTCATGGCTTCACGAAATCCTACGTTCATCAGCTTTGCACGGTTAAAGGTGTGATTACCAGCCTACACACACACAGAGCGTCATTGTTATTGAACGATTTCTCAGCAGTGCAGCCCACTGTATATACACATACTATAATGAGGTCAGGATTTTCAAAGAACAGATTAATGAGGATTACGGTCTAATCCTTGCCCTCTTGATGTGAGGTGGGAATATCAAAGTAAGAAACATCCGAAAGAAGATGATTTTCTTCTGACGGTAATCCATGTTTTTTTTGTGACGGTGTAAAAGTCCTGTCACTTCTGATCAGTTGAATGCATCCTTTCTAAATCAAAGTATTAATTTCCTTTTATTTTTATTTTTATAAATTGTCTGATTACAACAGTACAAAACATGTGACCAAATAAAAGTTAAACTCAAATAGCACAAATGAGATTTCAATCTCATCAAGCCTCTTAGGTCAGGAGCAAAAACAATTCAATTCGAAACTCTTCAAACATGTTATGCCGTACATCTATAATCCAACATAAAACTGTATTAACCTAGGAAACCAAAGCTAACAAAAATAAATCCAGAAAATGTAGACCAGGGAAACGGTCTGAATCTGGCACATTGTTGTATTAAGGGTCATTGTTGTTCACAAAAATGGGAGATCAGCAATGTGGAGAGCAAAAGATGACCAGCGATTGACCTTTCAGAGCGAGTTGTACAGGTTTGCATCTAGATCGACGGCTATAACAGGATAAAGTGATTACAATAGGCTCTGACAGGAAACGGCAGGAGGCACAGTTGAGTTGTAATATAATAGAGCTGCATATTTGACATGTAACCAAGCAACAAATACATCTTTGTACAACATGTGAAAACTGTGGGGCATGGTCTAAAATTAACACTCGCCAGGTGCCAAATGAGAATAAAAATTGTATTTGTTAAATTAACCAAATAAAGTAAACAATGTATGACTTAAATGAAGGTTTAATGTTAAAGGTTTAATGATAGTCTGACCTTTGTTGATGTGACTGAATCAAATCAGAAAGATACAGATGGTCTACTACAGAAAAGATCAGACATTTTTTCAAAAGTGTGAGATTAGCCATTTCTGGAATATTTACCAATAGCAATTTAGCTATGAAGCCTGATGTTTCTTAATTTCACTGTCATGCTTCCTGAACAAAACAAAAATAAATATAAGGAACATACTTGCAATGTTTGCTGTCATTTGGCCATGACTATGTAATGCTGAAAATGGCACAATGACCCACTGACCGAAAAGATTTCTTTAAATTTATTTACGAGCAGTATTTTTGGAAAACATTTAAGTTTAAGCGATTTCTGCATCACCATATAAAAATCACAACAATAACAACAGACTGCAGACGCACCTGGTGAATGACATAAATGCCATAGCTGAGCTGCTGTCGCTGTAGGAAGGGATGCAGATAGTAGAGGAGGAACTTGAGGTGGTGCTCCCTATTTCTGTGGGGAATGATTACTGCAGTGCGATGGCGCGTCTCACAGTTTGGTGGCCTGTAGCGCCCCCCACGGACAACAAGGGGATTCTTCCTCTCAACCTCGGCAAGCGTAAGCCCAGAAGGAAAAGTGACATGAATTGGTCCACCTGAATATAACAAAAGAGTGCGCAAAAGTAAAATACTGAAAACAGGAAGTAGTGACATTAATAGTTTCTAATTTACTTTAATACTTCTAAAAACGGATGATGCCCCAATATTCAGGTCCTTCTCAAAAAATTAGCATATTTTGATAAAGTTCATTATTTTCCATAATGTAATGATAAAAATTAAACTTTCATATATATTTTAGATTCATTGCACACCAACTGAAATATTTCAGGTCTTTTATTGTTTTAATACAGATGATTTTGGCATACAGCTCATGAAAACCCAAAATTCCTATCTCAAAAAATTAGCAAATTTCATCCGACCAATAAAAGAAAAGTGTTTTTAATACAAAAAAAAAGTCAACCTTCAAATAAGTATGTTCAGTTATGTGCTCAATACTTGGCCAGGAATCCTTTTGCAGAAATGACTGCTTCAATGCGGTGTGGCATGGAGGCGATCAGCCTGTGGCACTGCTGAGGTGTTATGGAGGCCCAGGATGCTTCGATAGCGGCCTTAAGCTCATCCAGAGTGTTGGGTCTTGCGTCTCTTAACTTTCTCTTCACAATATCCCACAGATTCTCAATGGGGTTCAGGTCAGGAGAGTTGGCAGGCCAATTGAGCACAGTAATACCATGGTCAGTAAACCATTTACCAGTGGTTTTGGCACTGTGAGCAGGTGCCAGTTCGTGCTAAAAAATGAAATCTTCATCTCCATAAAGCTTTTCAGCAGATGGAAGCATGAAGTGCTCCAAAATCTCCTAATAGCTAGCTGCATTGACCCTGCCCTTGATAAAACACAGTGGACCAACACCAGCAGCTGACATGGCACCCCAGACCATCACTGACTGTGGGTACTTGACACTGGACTTCAGGCATTTTGGCATTTCCTTCTCCCCAGTCTTCCTCTAGACTCTGGCACCTTGATTTCCGAATGACATGCAAAATTTGCTTTCATCCGAAAAAAGTACTTTGGACCACTGAGCAACAGTCCAGTGCTGCTTCTCTGTAGGACAAAGTGGCTTGACCTGGGGAATGCGGCACCTGTAGCCCATTTCCTGCACACGCCTGTGCACGGTGGCTCTGGATGTTTCTACTCCAGACTCAGTCCACTGCTTCCGCAGGTCCCCCAAGGTCTGGAATCGGTCCTTCTCCACAATCTTCCTCAGGGTCCGGTCACATCTCGTTGTGCAACGTTTTTTTGCCACACTTTTTCCTTCCCACAGACTTCCCACTGAGGTGCCTTGATACAGCACTCTGGGAACAGCCTATTCGTTCAGAAATTTCTTTCTGTGTCTTACCCTCTTGCTTGAGGGTGTCAATAATGGCCTTCTGGACAGCAGTCAGGTCAGCAGTCTTACGCCGGCTTCACACTGCACGCGTAAGCAGGGCGTAAGCAGCGCGTATTTTTTTCGGCGCTCATGTTAACAGATGAGTGCATTCACACCGGCAGCAGAGGCGGCGCGGCGGCGCGTAGCAGAGCAGAAGCGTCAGTGCCGCGATCGTTTCGGCGCCAGGTCTATTTTTGACGCGCTGCTCACGATGAATTAAAGCCACACTATATTGTTCTGATCAAAATTAACCTGGTTAACATGAAAAACAACACATTTAACCATTAAATAATTTAGTGAAGTGTTCCGTGTGTTTCTCAGTCACCATATGACATCCGGCGCAGTGGAAAAAGAATGAAAGTTCTACACAAAAACCGAAGTCACTGCCATAAGTTTTTGCCTGAACTACAAAACTAATTTTAAATAATGTATGCCAGTTTAGCTTAAATGAAATATTAATTAAATTATGTATATATTATAACTATACGCTGGCATAAAAACAGAAACATAAACAAAAGCACGTGGTGTCACAGGCAGTGTTCTTCAGAGTGCACCTGAAAAAACATGACACTTGTCTCATCGTGAAGGTTGAGAAGCACACAGTTCTCTATAATCCACACAATTTGCTTTATAAAGACTTGCAAGTGAATGAAAGCATGGGAGGAAGTTGGTGAGCGTGAGCGGCTCTTGGTGCTGATGGTAATGTCATTTTAAAGTGTTTTTGACAATCTTTCGTTGTCTCACGAACGAAAAACTAAATATGGATAGGTAAATAGAATATACACACATGAATATAGCACACATACCGTAGACATGTAGATAGACTATGATGTGCGTTATTTTGTCATTTAAAAAAAAACGTTTTTAGATAATTTGCTCATTTAGCCTACAATATATCATTAAGAAGTTTCCTCTTAGTTATTACAGTCATTTATGAATTATCTTTAAGAGGTTTATGATGGGTAATGCATGTAAATTTGATGCATATCCTATATTTCAAGACAATTTCCTGAAGTTTCTCTTTTTAGCAGTGTGCTTTTCATGGACATATAGTGCGATGGCCTTTCTTCTATCAAAAACTCGCACTAAACGAAATAAAAAGACATCAGAAACAAGTGAAACGATTTTTTAAAAATAAAACTAGCTTCATGATAAATCTTTGCTTTATTTCCATTTCAAATACATTAAAGAGAAATGCAAACTTATCCATTAAAGAGAGTACTCTGTACACAACTGCGAGCCACAAACGCTGCCTGTGTGAAAGGAAAGTGCGCGCGCTGCTACTGCTTTACACACGCGCTGCTTCAGCGCTGCCTACGCCCTGCTTACGCGTGCAGTGTGAAGCCGGCGTTACCCATGATTGCGGTTTTGAGTAATAAACCAGGCTGGGAGTTTTTAAAAGCCTCAGGAATCTTTTGCAGGTGTTTAGAGTTAATTAGTTGATTCAGATGATTAGGTTAATAGCTCGTTTAGAGAACCTTTTCATGATATGCATATTTTTTGAGACAGGAATTTTGGGTTTTAATGAGCTGTATGCCAAAATCATCAGTATTAAAACAATAAAAGACCTGAAATATTTCAGTTGGTGTGCAATGAATCTAAAATTTTTGGAGAAGGACCTATATATATAAAAATATGAAATGTAAATTTGTTATTTGAAAGTGTCTAATATATATATATATATATATATATATATATATATATATATATATATATATATATATATATATATATATATATATATAGACACTTTCAAATAACAAATTTGCATTCATATTTTTTAATTAAAACAAACTCCAGGAAGTAATACCAGGAAGAAGCTTCCCGGCATTTTATTACAACCACTGATATTCACACTGATATTATGCAATCGCAATAGAAATATAGGAAATTTGATACTAAACTCACCAATTAGAGGAGACTGCTTGGGGCAGTAGGGCATGTCCTCTTTACTGACAGGAGGACGTAAAATGGAGAGGTTGGCATAAACATCCGTGTGGTTACGTCCACCACCTGTGTGGCCCGATGTAGAATCTGGCTTGCGGAAAATCCGGAAAAAATATGACACTCTTTTCTGGTAGCCCTCTCTGGAGAGAAGAGCCATGACCACTAACTGGACACCCAAGAACATGATCAGGTAACGCCATTTGGACTGCAGCGTGTACATGATGACGGAACCGCTCAGTGGAAGTTGTGCACCGCGTCAGAGTCTGATGAACAGTCTGAGAGAGATTTTGATAAGTTTGAGGAACTGAACTCTACGGTGGTCTCATTCCTTGTATCTCAGATACTTCAGACTGTGACTCGTATGCATGCAAACAGAAACAAATAACTGATATGTCTTGGAAAGTTATAAGGCTTGAAGATGTAAACAAATTAATCTTTTCAAGGATTTCAAGGATTGGATGAGATATGTGGAGTAGAGGTAAACAACAGTTTTATGGAATACAAGGCACTTCAGATGTGGTGGATGAAATGGCTAAGGAGAGGCATCATTTATTCTAACTGATGTTCAGACCTGTAGCAGGTTGAATTAGATTTGGCCGTCTTTAGCCTATTAATGTACAACTCCAAATGGAAACTCCCAGTAGTCCTCTGGTGTTTTCATGATTCAATGACCTGCTGAGCTTCTGTCAAGCTCCACCAAAGCCATAGGAACTGGGATGATGTGTCCACTTGCTGGAAGGAAATGGATTGTTTTGTTCCCAAGGGGTTCTCAACAGCAGCAGCCCTGTAAAAGTCTCATGGCCCCTACAAAGTAAAGCATGGGGCCACAGATGTCCAGGGTACTGTTTTGTAGTGTTGGTGTAAGATATTGTGTATGTGTCTTGGATATGTAGGAGGGGGAAACAAAGAGGAGGGGGGGAGGGATGATATCCAACACCCCCAGCTATTGTCTCATTCTGTCGCCGTGCAGGGGGAGGGTCCAACACCCCGTCCAACGCCAGCTGGTCCAATGACAGGCGTCAGTGTCTGAAAAACAAAGAGGAAGACATCTTTCCAGTATGTTAAGTTTGTTTATTTGCCTCCATACCAAATCCCTCATGCTTCTGGATGATCAGAGTAAAAAAGAATAATAATAATAATTTTAAAACATGCAAAGAATACAGCTCAAGAATACCAGTGTCATAAGGATAGAAAATATGCACTACTGTTCAAAAGTCACTTACTATCCATCCTGAAAAAAACACTAAAAATCAGCATATTAAAATGATTTCTGAAGGATCATGTGACAATGAAAACTGGTGTTCAGCTTTACCATGAGAAAAAACTTTCTATATATATCAAACATTTCAAACAATCTCTTTCGATATTACTATTTTTTTCTGTATATTTGATAAAATAAATGCAGCTTTAATGAACATAAATTCATAAATGACTTGTAAACTTTAGAAATGTAGTTTATATAATAACAACAATTATTATTGTAACAGAAAAAATAATGGTTAAGGCTAGTAGAAAATATTTCTAGTACATAAACTTCCACCTCACACCTCATTGGAAGGCATGGCAAAAAGTTAATTTTGGACCCTATGTACAACTGTTGGAGAGCCAACACTTCCAGCTTGTGTCGCTCCTCCCTCCACTCAGCTAAAATGTATTTAGATGAATAAAGCCTGCACTTGGTCATGGCTGACTTCCCAGACACAGGCCTTGTCCAAGGGGAAAGAGGCAAACACCCTCAGCAGGAAGGCAGAAACTCTGTAAGCTTGGACCTGAAAGCCACATCGCCCCTGCTGGGAATTTTGTCCCGCCACTACCAGGATCACACATTGGAGGAAAAAGAGACCTGGGGCTTCAAACAAGCTTCATTTAATCTTCCTGACACAGTCTGGTGGATATTTGCTTACAAATCAATTACAGCTCATTAAAACCACCACTCACAGGCCGATAATCTTAATCTGGGGAATAGTGCAGGGATTGGTGGATTGGCACGAAGGGAAGATGAGGCAACGGTGTGAGAAGAAGAGTAATCTCTTACTAATCTCAGCTTCAGCCAATCGTTCTCACACTTGTGGTAAAGCTTTAATGCTTTCAGGAAAAATGAGAGATGGTTTATATACACTATATCGCCACATGTATTGGGAGACCCCTCCAAATCATTGAATTCAGGTGTTCCAATCACTTCCATGGCCACAAATAAAACCAAGCACCTAGAGATGCAGATGCTTCTAAAATCATTTGTGAAATTATGGGTCGCTGTCAGGAGCTCAGTAAATTTAACCGTGGTACCGTTATCCATTCCTTCCTTTTTTACTAACTACTAAATATTACACAGCAAACTGCTAGTGGTATTATAACACAGTAGAATGCAGCTGGAAACCACAGCAAGTCACAGAGTGGGGTCAACTCATGCTGAGGCGGCGGCGCACAGTGCACAGAAATTGTGACTTTCTAATTGCAGAGCATACCAAGGGTTTGTTGTCAAGGAACTTGACTGGGTCTGAGGGACTGAGTCCTGATCTTTGGGATGAATTAGAGCGGAGACTCCGAGCCAGGCTCTCTCATCCAACATCAGTGCCTGACCTCACAAATATTCTTTTAGATTGAAGAATGGTTAAAAAATACAGATTTAAAATGGGATGTCATTAAAGTTCATGTGCATGTTAATGTAGATGTCCCAAAACTTTTGGCAATATAGTGTATATCTCTAATGCATGAAGATCAATAAGAGGAAGTGAAAGAGAGAAGCATTAAGGGAAATGCTGGCAGGGAAGTCAGAGAGCATGAGGTTTGACTGTGCTGACTAACACGCACATTCTGTCTCAACCTCACCCATTAGAATGGACATTAAAAAGTGATTTTCTACTCTAATTTCTACCTGATGTCTATGAAATGCATCTGTGGCAAAAATGTTGTTCACCACTAACAACAAAAATAAGTCTTAACTTTTTGATATTTAGACCATTAGCACAATAAACTCCCTTTAAAGGTGTCAAGAACTGGCTTTTACATTTTTTTATACTGCTGTCTGAGGTCAACTAATGACATCCGCGTGGCTTTTACATTCAAAAACAATAAATAAGTAATAGGCTATTTTCTACACTGGTCTAGCCTGGTGAGGCTCTCTCCGGCACACTCAGTTTCTATGGGCGTGTCGCACTGAAAACTTGGAAGTAAACAGCTGGGATTTGAGAACATTTGCATATTCCAGCTCCCCTGTCAATCATTGTGGGAGGGAATTATTTTGAAAGTGTGTGGAGAAACGGTAACCAGAATTAATTGCACACAGGGCTCACAAAACGTCTTTATCAAACAAACACATTTAATTCTCATTCACTCGTGATTGATTGGAATGTTTTTTTGTTATTACTTGGCCCGCCCGATCAGTGGATACAAGCGCAAACTATGCATAACACACACTCTCTCACACACACACACACACACACACACACACACACTTGTTTTTATGACATATGGGGACATTCCATAGGCGTACTGGTTTTTATACTGTACAAACCATATTTTCTACCCCCTTACACTGCCCCTGCCCCTAAAGCCTGGCTCAGACAGGCCTTCATTGACACCAAAGTCATTTCCTCTCTTAAGGCACTAAAGAGGTTGTTAAAAAGCCCATCTCACTACAGTGGTTCTACAATCATTTTATTAAGTGAGGAGAATAGTTTTTGTCTAAAAAAACGAAATGTTATGAATCAGCGTATTGATTCGGAATCGGCCCATCACTATACAAGTCATTATTTATTTATTTTTTTGCACAAAAACTATTCTCGTCACTTCATAAAATGATTGTAGAACCACTGTATTGAGATGGACTTTTTAACGTCATCTTTAGTGCCTTTTATGGGTCTTGAGAGAGAAAATGACATTGGTGTCAATGAAGGCCTGTCTGAGCCATCGGATTTCAACAAAAATATCTTCATTTGTGTTCCGCAGATGAACGGAGGTCTTACGGGTGTCGAACAACATTAGTGTAAGTAATTAATGACAGAATTTTAATTTTTGGGTGAACTAACCCTTTAAATCCAAATAAACTTTAAGTGATGCTCTGACAAATCTCAATATTTGTAGCATTAATAATAACCAAAAATTAACTGAATAACCCAGAGACACTCAAGAAAACCAAAAAGGCTTCTTGGAAGTGTAGTCAAGTGTAGCAGGTCTGTAGCCTCTGTACTGAAACAAAGTAAGTCTTACTAAGCCACATGGAAATGGGAAAGAAAGACAGACAGATAACCAATATTAAAATAAGAATATTTTATAGAAGAATAAGAAGGAATAAGAAGATGGAAACAGAATATTGCATCCTTCTCTTGCCGGAGCACACTGCTCCATCCTCCTTCAAGTCCTTCCATTCTGGTTTCAAATGGACAGCACTGAAATGACAAACTCCATCTTAAAAAAAGCCAACACACACAACCTTTTATCTGCTTCCTTTCACTCTCCTTCCTCTCAGAGCAGCAAGCATGCATCAATATGAGTCAGGCACAATGTAAGATGCCCAAGGGCTTTAATATTATTTGTGTATACACTACATAGACCACTAACAAACACAGTATGGGGAGATGAATGCGTAAATATAAACGTAAATATACTGAGAGGTCTTTCCTGCTGTGCAGCCCGTGGCGATTCGTGTGGCTTTGCTCAGCAGTGCATCATAGAGAAAACTGAAGCACTGCATGAGGCTTATATGAAGAACCACTAGTCCGGCTTGACTGAATAATGAGATTGCATCTCCGCTAGCATCTAACAAGACTATATTAGCATCAGCCCATAACTCTGCCTGATTGGCTAATTAACATAAGCAGTCAACATAACACTGCTTATTGTCCATTCTAAAATCCAGTAGCAGACTTGCCAATAGAACCGGCATGTTTCCTGTGGTCATATATTCTGTGAATTGTGCTAAATGATTCCATATATTAGTTCAGAATCTTATTTTTATTTTAAAATAAATGTATATTTTAATGAAATTGTATCAAATATGATATATGCATTGTATCAGTCACAGGCTAACCTGCTCTCTAGGGTTGGGTGCAGAACTACGTACTTTTAAAGGCACCGACCAAATTACATCAGTATTACCGAGTACCAATTCACATATCAGTTGGTGCCAATGGCCAAATTTCAGTACCAGAGAGAACGCATCTTATGATATAGACTAGAGCATGTGAATATTAAACCACAAAAAGATCTGTATTTAAATATATTAAATGCATCTCAATGTAATAAAAATAGTAACACTAATGTAATAATAATAATAATAATAATAATAAATGATAAATCAAATCATTTAATAATAAATAATAAATCAAAACTTTATTTTCTAATTAATAAATCTAAATTGTTCTTCCATGTTTTAATGTTAACAGTATAAAGCTCAGTTGTGCAGCTTTATTTGACAAAAAAATGAATTAAATTAAAAGATATATTGATGTTTTGTGTCTTAATTTGATTATCAGAAAATACACAATACAGAATTTATGGGAAATTTTTCATAGAAATTAAATATTTAAAAAATAACCATGAATTCAATGAATTAAGTAGCTAGTAGCCTACTATTTACTGGTAACTATTACAGTATACAAACATCACAAACAATGGGAGAGAGACAGAGGCAGCTTAACATAATATAAATAACATAAATGACTTACAGTTTCTTTACAGTTATTGAGACATCCCTAAAGTACCGAAAAAAGGTACTGTTGGGTACCGCTACTGGTTCAAATATTAACAATACCCAACCTGCTCTCTCAAAAACACACATAAATCAAGTGATTTTGCAACACGCTGGTTTATTGTTTTGTTTTTTACATATATGTAAATATAGAT